>NW_015090999.1:5338333-5385737 GCF_001431845.1 Calidris pugnax | reverse complement strand
AGGAGGGGCGAGAGGGGAGGGGGAGGAAAGGGGACAGTAGAGGGATTAAATAAGGAGGTATTAGTCTCCTATTTATTTTGTCAACTCTAGTTCCAAATAGCACTCTGTGACCAGAGAACTTTTCGAAGTAAATGGGCTGTAATGATTTAGATGTGCAATCCACTTAAAGACATGACCTGAGAATTTAACTGCACACCAGTTTTATGAAGAATAAGTTAACCGACTTCAGAGGGATTATTCTTTATTTGCATCAGCTTAACAGAAAACAGAATTTCCCCCAAATTATGCAAAAATAAGAAGACTGAGTTTTGAATAATGACCTCTTTTCAGTTTTTCATTCTTACTACTATACAATCCAACAGTCAAAAATATCCACAATATGTATCCTTCTGATTTCTAAGATTTTAACGTTGATTTAAAAAAAAAAAAAGAGTTAATAAGATTTTAGGATTAGACTATTTTCTCAGGATACTCTAACATTTTATTTAAAAAAAAATATTTAAAAAAAAGGAAAAGTAAAATATTTATTGAAAAAGCTCAGAAAAGAGTATCTCTCTGTTCCATTCCCATACTGCTAGCTTTGTCATCTGCAAAACACTGAAACCGCTTGATCTTGAACAGATCATGACTAGATCATGAACAGTCAGTTCAATCTGTATGTGTATTTTGGCAACAAATATGATGTCTTTTTCTATAAGGCACATAATGCCTCATAGTGACTTTTTGTCACTCTCACTTCCTTACTGGTAAAATCCTGATTGACCACAGAGACACTAGAAGCTCTTGTAAGTATATTGGTTGCAAAGATTCATTTCAGCATATGTACTGATACAAAAGTGAATATAGTACAGAGGCCTATAGTTCAGAAATACGCATATATTAAGAAAACTATTACACTTAACCACTCCCTGCATTTTGAGTAGTCTGGATTTTCTGACATAAACTAGAAACATCCTTCATATTTTTTCATCATATGGTATGTCAAGGTATTACAAAGATTTAAGGCACTAATTACAATAGCAAAAACTATACAATGATATGTCTTTAACTAAAAAGGATTAAGCAAAAAAATCAACAGAGTTTAGCCTTCCATGTTAACTGAAAGGAATAAATCTACTGCACTGCATTTTACTTTTGTAGCCTTGGAATTTGAATTTCAGTTGTTCATCCACAGCTGGTTAGAACCAAAGGGCTACAAGATACTGTTGCTATAGCTGGATGTTACCTCCTTCCAGAAGAAATGTTATTGTACTAATAGAGAACAAGATTTTCAGTTGGTTACATGAGAAGCAGGAGTTTACCACAGAGTTTCAGAAATCACACGATAAGTTTGAAAGGATCTCTGGAAGTCGTCTAGAAAAGCCACCTGTGCAAAGTAGGGCCAAATAGAGAAGGGTGCTCTAGTCTGTGTCAAGGTGACCCCTGATGGCCTCCAGGCATGGAGACTCCACAGCCTTTCTGGGACAATCTCTTCCTGCGTTTGACCTCCCTCACAGGGAACTAGTTGTTCTAATGTCTAATTCAAACTTCCTGTTTTTCTAACTTGAGTCTTTTATTTCTTATCATTCCCCCATGTCCCTGTAAGGTAACAATGACATTGAGCAGCCTTCATGGGCAGGGAGGCAGATGCTGAGGGTGAGAGCAGGGCAGCAATTTACAAAGGGTACCTGGCACCTGGTCATAAGAGCAGGGCTGGTGTGGCAATGATGACTGGGATCAGTTAGGAGCCTGCTAATGGCCAGGCAAGTCCACAGTGACCAGGCAGACCGGAGGCCAAGCTGGGAAGTCAAGGCTGGCATCAACAAAACTTGGCATACACGGCAGGCAGAGACTACGTGGGAGTACTTCAGCTCAATTTAATCTTCCAAGCAGAGTGGGAAGGCCCTGGTGAGTCTTCTTGCAGCTGTCTTTCACCCTGCTCTTCTCCAGGTCACCCACTCTTAACATTCATAACATGCCACAGCTCATGGCACCACAGCTGAAGCTTGGGGTGGATGGGCTGCAGAGTACATCAGCAATCATAGCCTTTGCAGGGACATTCTGTGGCAACGAGTAGCTGCTAATGAGCAATGACTAGGTTTTATGGGAAAAAAAAGTGCTTAGCTGAATGTAATATATAAGAATTATATATAAGAAATATAATTATATATATATAAAATTATATATGTATAATTATTCTTATATACATATAAGAATAATTTCATTCTGACTGATAAGGAAGGACTTTTTCTTTTTCCCTTTAAGTCATTTGGAGGCTACGGAGGGAAACACAGTGCCAAATTAGGTATCACATTAGTTATGCTGCTGCATAGGAGGTCTATCAAATCTATCTAATGTTTCTTAATCACATCTCAATACAAGCAAAACATTTTACATACAAGTTTTTCTCCTTAAATTTTTGTGCTTGATATACCTGGTATTTTTTCCTAATTCTTCAGTCGCGTATATAATAATACTGCTAATAAAAAATTAAGAGCAAATTTTTCACTTTGCAACTATCTCTGTCATTGGAAATGTTCTAGATAATATCTCAGACTTAAAAAGTCTCTCTTTATAGTTATTATATTTAGATATAGGAAAAATCCTATTTCTAAATGCAATTTAATCTTAACAATTTTTCTTCCTCTGAATACCAAGAAACAAATCCTTTTCTAGTGAATGAATGGTCAGTGGCATCATATGATGACTTATAACATAAAGTTGTAGCTCCAAGGAGGAAAAAAAAAGAAAAGACATTTATTTGTTAATTTCTTTTCTAAACACTCTACTTTATGGAATAGCTTTTCCACAGGAGTCTATTTGCTAGTTTCTACTTTAAAACCTTCCCTGGCATCCCCATTTTCTTGGCACTGCCGTAGGTAAACAGTGGTTTAACAGCAGTCAGTATAAATTATTTTATTCTATAAATATTTTGTGAATTTTTTTTACATATTATATAGAAATTACTTGGAACCCTCAGCTGCATAGCAGCTGAATTTATTTAAGAAAAATATTTCCAGTGCTATTACTTGCCATTTTTACTTACGCTGGTTCAAACTTGCCTGTAAACCCTTTGGGACAAGACAAAAGCTCTGTTCCATTGTTAAGCTGGTAATATACAGGTATTACCCTACTTCAGATTTTCATTAGCTGAAGTATATTTATAATTCCTCTAAAGGCTTGTAATAATAACTACAAAATATTATAAAATATCAGACCAAAATAAAATTTTTCAGAAATATGTTATTATGTATTATGAATAAACCTGGGAAAAAAAAGTTTGATGCAAGTATGAAAAGGTCTTAGTTTATCAGGTTTTAGAAATTAAGAACAGGAAGGATTGAAAACAATACAAACACAACATACTTAATAGCCCAGTTATACCAGATAAAGTATTTGAGCCAAAAACCGTAGACTTAAATGCCAGTGAAATAAACCATCAGATATTCCTGTAAGATTAGCTCTGTCTGATTCTGTTTTGAATCCAAGACTCATTCTACTGGTGAATACTGTAATTGCCACTGCATGAGCCATATACTTTTGCAAGGCTAAAAACAAAGTAGTTGATTTTATTAAGACTCCCCAGATAATATCATGTATGGAATTAATTACAGTTCCACTTACCAGTCCAGGAGGAAAAGCTATTCATCACTGTGAGAATGAAAAACATAACACAATCGTATCAAACGTCATTATTCCCCCCAAATTCTGACTCTGTTCTTCAACTTAAATTCATAAAAACCTGTGCACTGAAATAAAACAAACACATCCTTACCTCCATCTCCACCCGTTTTGGAGAACTTAGCCCAGCCTGTCAGTAATTAAAGGTAAATTTAAGGGTGATATAAAGAGGAAATTTTTTACAGTGGCGATGGTGAGACAGTGGAACAGGTTACCCAAAGGATTTGTGGATGCCCCATCCCTTGAAGCGTTCAAGGTCAGATTGGATGAGGTTTTGAGTAACCTCGTCTGGTGGAGGATGGGGGCTTGGAATGGATGATCTTTAAAGGCCTTTTCCGAGAAAACCACTCTATAATTCTACATATCTGTGATGAAATAAAATACTAGATCTCATTCCCTCATTAGAAAATAGGAAAAAATAACAAACAAAAGAATAAGGTAGCATGTATGATAAATGTGACCTACATGATTTATTGTATTGCTAGAAAATATTTATTTTATTATTGTGAAAAGTACAGAGTACAATCTATATGAAATGGAGAATTTCAATCAATATGACCTAAAAACTTCTCTTCACAAATAATGGTTATTACTGAAAGTGAAGAACAGTGCATATTATGTGAAAATTATATTGAAGAAAATATGAAACAATCTATGAAGTTCTGTTACAATGACTATGAATAAGTAGAAGAGGGTTTGATATGCGTTTTCATTAAATACTTGCTTCCTGCTATTTGGCTTTTTGAACGAAGTTGAATGTCTCACTAGTCATTTGCAAACAAAAAGGACCGTAACTATTATGACCTATCCATGCTGGGATGATCTACAGTGTCATAATTCTGCAAAGTTCTGAGCTTTTCAGAACAGCCCTTGCCAAAAAAATTTGCTTTGTTTAATTACACAAACATGTTTTAATGAAACCACATTGATGCTGCAGTAAGCCATTTGCTTACGTTTACATCCCTCCACAAGGTTTGCCTGTAAATCCTGTGCTCAGTGTTTTTCTGAATCAGCTCCCTTACAGCATTACCTGTTTATTATAAAATTCTGTTGCTTAATTGAAGTAATATGAATAGAATTGTATAAAATTTCATCTCATTTTATAAAAGGAAAGAATCCATAGGTACTTTATAAATAATAATTTCTTATTAAGATGAGTTTGAGATAAAGGTCACAACAGCTAATAAGTTCTTGATGAATCAGAAATGGGATATAAATATATAGCTGAGATTACCTTTCTGAAGCTGAGAGCTGTAAAAGTGGAAAAAAAAATCAATAGCCCTTGCACATGAAAACTGTATATTGATACTGAATCTCATCTTTCGCAATGGAAAACTGTGAGGAAGCTGTATTACTAAAATTTCATAGCTGGAGTGTAAAAATTTTGGTCCAGCCAAATTAAAAGTCCACACTTCAGAGGGCACTAGTTCCAGTTAAAGAACTATTAAAAATAAAATGTTATTATGTTAAAAAACATTTATTAAAAAGCAAATATTAAAAAAAAAATCAAAGTGAATATTGCATAGATGCTTATAGCTATTTATTTGATTCAAATCAAATATTCCAACAGAAAAAACAAATGCATATTAAATGCTTAACTGATTTCCCAGGAGTTCATTCTAGCTGACAGTTGCACACACTTGAATCTTTTAGTTAAGAATTATTTAGTCATAACAAACAAGTTTTCTTGGGGTGAAAAAAAAAATAAATTAAATGTTTGACATTTAATTTCTAGAAAAGCATTTCTCATATATTGTCTGCAGATGGCAGCAAATATTCACTGAACAGCAGAACTTCAACTGAGATTCATTAAACTACATGTACTACATCATGCTTTTGGGAAGATCAAGTTAACAGTCATACATTTTTATCAAGGGAATTAAAATAACATTAAATAATGTTTCAAATAGACATCTAAAATGATTAATTTGTGCTATTTAATAGGTAATCCTGTAATGATTAAAACAGACTAAAGCAAGTAGACATTATATAAAGGACCAAATAGGAGTAAAGTATGTAGGGCTTTCCTGGAACAGAGAAATCAAAACCACAGTATACTGAAGTTATAAATCAGTTGATTGAAATTCTTGTGCCACAGGTGCCAGTATTTTTTATCTCCACCATTTATATTATTCCCACAGTTAGAAATCCCCCTTGGTCACAAACCCGTTCTAAGAGCTATTATGTTAAAATAGAAAAAAAAAAACCCTACTATTCTGGCTCACTCATATTTATGAATCAGTTGAGAGACTTCTTAATGCAGATTTTAACTTGAGTGGAGATAGAGTTTTAGTACATCTTCCAAAAATTAGGTAACATTTTTAAGGCAAAATCTGAAGACTCTAAGAAAACACAACTTCAATGAGAGTTACCATTTTTGTCAGATAATTAATAGAGTTAATTTCTGTTGCTGATTTTTTTGCTGTGGCTGAGCAACTGCAGTTCACAAATGTGTCTTGGAAATAAAATGTTTAGTCTAGGTATAAGATTAGCCTCAGATTTTTGTGGCTGTTGAAAAAAAATAAGAGGATGTTGGATTTTCATATACATGGGAGTATTTTTTCCTATTAAATAGAAATTAAATTAATGGATAAGGTGATTTCTGCTGCTTCAGTAACTATAGGGAATTTATAAATGATCATGGCAAGTGATGCAGAAGATCAACTGAAAACAATCAGTCACCGGAATAATCTTTCCAGGAACATGGTAAGGATCTTGAGGTTTGCCAACACGGCTGAAGAGGGTGCTAGATAATCTCATCAAGTCTCCTTTTCCCATGAAAGGCCACATCAGTTATCTGTCTAGGTCTCTTCCAACCTGTGCTGTTCTGTGATTCCTGTGAACATCCATATGTGCAATATGTGGAAATGGAAAGTATTTTTATTATTATTATTTTTTCTTTTGAAGTTTCTGCGCCTCCTATGTGCTTTAAATTCTTTCTTGTGTTATTAAATGTCTGTGATATCACAATAACTGAGATTTTTGATCCAATTCTGTCACAAAAATGTCAAATGAATGTACATTAAAACTGGACTGGGAAAAATCTTCCCTAACACACAAATTCTTGACTTGTTCTTGATACTTTCAAACCATCCCATGAATCAGTTGGTTTATATTAAAAAGATTATCGAAAATCTCTTTAGAAGGTGAAAACCAGCTAAAACAATGAGTTCTGTTTTACTAAAATTTAAGATAAGTAATTCTGGTCTAAAATTCCCCAATAAATATTGTCTTTATGTAGATTACTGTCAAAATCTTTATTTCAGTCACCTTTTTCCCTTTTCATTTAGAATACTTGTTTTCTTGTACAAACACTCTTCTAGAAAATCTTGGATTATCTAATCAGATAAAATTAAAGACTTTAAGAAGCATTCAAGCAAGTGACATATCTTTAGATTGCATGCATTGCTTTCAGAACCATTTATTCCTTATTTATTGATACAAACAAAAAGTCACTTCAACTTATGTGTCTTCATATCTTTCTGTGATTTCTCTGTATTCATTCCAGAATTCTTGAGTTTCTACTAATAATTAAAAAGAAAAAAAAAAACACACACACACCCCAAAACACAGAAAAAAATGAATCCAAATGATATGATATTAATCTACATAATCTCTCTGCTTTCTCATTCCTTTGCATATTGTGTATGCTGAGCCTTAGTTGATATTGCTGGTTCCATTGCAGTAGCAAGCAGTGAAAATTTTGTACAAGATTAATTCCCATGTGACAGTCATTCTAATTTCAATTTTAATTTTCTTTTAAAAACTCTTTATGTATGGTGTGATACTATATATCTAATTAATAAATAGTGATGTTTCCTAATTTTTTTTTTTCCAACATTGATTTATACTAAATTCAGAGGGGAAAAAAATGACTGGCAAATATTACTGTCTTATAATGATCATAGTGAAACTGAGTACAGAGAATTAGAGCATCATTGCCTGAACAGCTGTGCATACTAATACTGCAATTCTAAGCAAACAAAAAAAAAAATCCCTTGGGTCGCTGCCAGTTAATCCTGGAAATACTTATACTTCCTACATCTTTCCCTTTTGAATTAAAAGTTCCCTTGTTGTTGAGACAATTCCGTCTCTGACCATGCCTACATTTGTCTAAGCCTGAGCATCTTGACACCTCACAGCTAATTGTAATCTGAATCCAGCAGTAAGTATTCCTCTGCTTAGATGCTCTGACTTAATTTAAGTTACAGAGAGGGAGGCTGTCTTCAAGGAACTCCTTTCTGGAATGTTTACACTTGTCAATAAAGCACCTTATGTAGCAATTTAGTTTAGATCATTATTGTGGGGCTCCTAAAGAGGAGTGTGTGCGTGCGAGAAGGTAAACCAAACATATTAAGAAGACTTCATAATGGATCCTTTAGAGACTAACTTCTGACTAAGAATATCTTTGTTTATAAGGAGACACTTCTCTAGAAGTCATTTAATCAGGATGATAAATTACCTGGTACAAATGATCCAAGGAGGGACTCTTTGTTGATAGAAGGAGCTTAGCTTGATCAGGCTGGTTAGTTTTTGTGTTACTTGCTGTTTCATTTCTCCATGACATTACATTTGAGGATGCACAGCCTCAGCGGAAAGATCCTACGTCTTTTACTAATCTTGCCATTGGGTAATTAGGACTATGAAAGATAATAGGTTAGGGCATTCCAGGTTTCAAATTTAAAAACAATTTACCTACCTAAAAAATGCATATATATACATAAAGAAACACCGTAAACAAAACACATACATAATTTTCATTTTTTTAATATCTGCATATGAATGAGCCTTCACACCATTAAAACTTGGCTTCTATATATAAATCAGTGATTTATTATATCCCAAATAAAACAAGAATACTTGAAAGAAAATATTGCCCCTCTTTGTAGGAGCCCTTAAAATTCAGCTTTTTAATTCTAACAGGAATGTATGAAGCAAGTGAACTTTACTTCTGGCAATTTTTTTTTCTCAATAACGTAACAGAAATCATTAAAGCGAATGCATTTATTTGCTTGTCTATGAGTCTCCTTGAGGGTTTTTTTTTCCCCACTTGGAGAATTTTCTTTTCAATTTGATTAGGTTTGCAGCTATGCTGTTTAGTAATCGCTGCACATTGTCCAGAGACTAGGCACAGATATTAGAAAATTAAGTAGAATGAATCTATTGTAGGAGCTTCCTGTTACCCTGCGATGATCTGTGGGGCCTATATGTGGCACAGGTTGTTGTCAACACTGGGTTCAAAACGCAATTCTGGAATAAGGGGAACAAAAATGTTGACATTCAGTTTTCCCATGGGAATACAAGAATTTTTGTCGTGTTTGTGTAGTGAAAATCTCCCAATGCAGATCAGTCTTTGTAATATTTGCTCATACCATAGAAGTGCTTGTTTCATATTGACTTTTCCCATGGATTTTATTATTATTAAGCATGTTATGTTACAAGAGGGGTTTGGCATTAAATAAACACAACATCAGTAACCTGAACTTATTAAAATATAGTGATGCATAATAAATGCTAAAACTTACAGTGATACAAAGATAATGCATAAAAAGTGACTAAAATTGTCTAGCATGCTTTGAAGTTTGTGCAAAATGAGACAATACCACGCTGTTCGGCAAAAGGAACATTACAATGAAGGTCCACAAATATTTTTTCATTTCCATTGGGGGTCAGACTAAATGGCCTTTTGGTCCCTTCTAACTCAAATTATTCTATGATTTTATGGCAATCATTATTACAGAAGAGTATAGCCCATCACTCGCCAAAAACCTAAAGATATTAAGGACTGATGGTTCACTTTGCTCATGGTAAAACAATCACAGAGCTTTTTCACAAAAAAAGCCTCTATCATGATCCCCTGAGTAAAAGGTTTTATTTGTTTCTTTGTTTCTCAATGGAAAGATGCTTACTTATTATATCTTACTGTAACAAAATAGGGTCATTTTAATACTTTATTGAATAAAAGGAAGAAACAGGGTAAGTATTGGGTTTTTTTCCCTTTCCATCCCTGATTGTATTCAACAGTAAAATTCCCAGCATTTCATTCATCCACTCTATTTGATAAAAACCTCAAACATCCTTGTATTCTGACTTCACCGTCTTCTTCTGTGTATGTGTGCTGTGTTTTTTTCTTTATTCAATTTTATATCTGTTAGCAATGCTTCTATAGTTATAACCATTTTTGTTTTGACATTTATTGATCTGGGGACTTCATAAACTGCTTCAGTTCTTTATAATATATATTTAGTAAGACACATGGTACATTATAGTAGATATTAAGGAGGATATGTATCTGTTCTTAACTCATTTTAACATTTTCTCCAGAAAAAAAACTGAGACCAAACCAAATAAGCTTACCATGGTTGTCTGCCCTGGCACAGAAAATCTGTACGCATAACAGTATGTGGTTTTGTTCTTTTTTTATATGTTTCCTGTCATGTCCCTTTACAAATTCATCGATCATGAAAACTTGCAGTGTAAGGATATACATCCATTGTAAAGGTATAACTCTGCCCTGGGACCAGGCCAGAGCAGATAGGATATTTTGAATACTATCAATTTGTCCTTGATTTTACCTTTGCTTCAGTAAATAAAGCAGGGAATGGTGATGGAAGAGATCAGTTCTTGCACTGGATCCACATGACACTGTGCTTTCCTGCAGTACTGATAGATGGTGTTGCATAAAGGAATACTGTATTATGATGGCAAGTTGACAATCAGAACTTCACCGACAATTTGCAATCTGAAGGTACTCAACTTAATTAAATGCCTAGCTCATATGTAGCGACCATTGGATGGTCTATCTGTTATTTAAATCCTTTTGATCACAAAATTCCAGACTCTGAGATGTAAATCTCTAAGTTCCATTGAGACAACTCCTTCAAACTCTTCATAATTTTGTGCTCATGAAGTGAGCCTATTTGGGTCATAATGCTAAGTCCTGTTTTTAGTGCAAGTCTGATGTTTGCTATCTATGTATTTATCTGCTATCTGAGTCAAAAATACTTAAGCAGGTTGGTGCAGGACCAACAGTGCAGAATCTGAAATAACACAATAGCTCATGACAGAAGAGATGAGGTGTCTTAGGAAACAGGTAGGGTTGGATTGCGGTTTAATAGTCACAGAGTCACCAACTACGTGCAGCTAATAGAAACTGTAGATGGGGATAATACTCCACTGTCAAATAAAATAGGATCTGAAATTGATCCATGAACTTAATGCCAAGTTTTATGGGTCAGTTTATGTACTTATTAGGGATAATTTTCCCTAGAGCAGGTCAGTCAAGTCACTACTACCCCATATTTGCCCTTTCTTTTCTTCTGAAGTCCACATAGTACCCTTCTGGTACTAGCGTGCGGTTTGTTAGGTTTCACCCATTCAAAATATCGAAAATAATGGAAGGCAGTGTTTCAGTCTACCAGAGAAGTATATTTATAGCAGTAAACTGAGGATATGTTGCATGGCCTGGATTGATGTGGCATACGAACAAATGGCCTCCCAGGAATTTCCAAGGAAATACTGAACCAGAATAAATGGCAGAGCTATGGGAAAGTCTGCAGGGTTGAGCTTTTATTTTGTTTAGTTTTTTCATGGTTTGTTACCACTTGTAAAAGTGATGATGTATTCAGATAGCCAAAAGCACTTTTGTAACTGCATAAGCATTTATGACTATATGTCATTCTGAAATGCCACAAACCAGTAAGTTAACAAATGCACTGAATTTTTTTTTGCAAAAAACTAGGGATGGGATTCTTGATCCTCCAGCCTTTAGAAGAGGATACATAACAGTAGCAAGAGATCTGTACTCATACGTAGTCAGTTGTTCTCATGCCAGAACCTTTAAAAGAGCAGTGTACTCAGTAGATCCCAACAGCAAAGTGCTGAGATTGTAACAGGAACCATTTAACCACATCCTTTCATGCACCATCCAAATGAATGTAATTCTAGTTTTGGGGCTTCTTGCACTATTGCCATCTAGACACACCTAATCACAACTAGGTTTTGTAATTGTGGGAAGGAGATGACAAGTAAACTACAATTTAAGCATAGAAGGAAGACGAAATTTCTGTCTTTTTTATTTTTTTATTTCAGGAAGATGCTTCTTAAAATTCTGTACTAAGAATATTGAAACAGTAACATGCTCTCTGAGTAAGAATGATGTGCAGTATCTTCACCTGCTTACAAAACCCGATCTACTCTGAGTTTCTAATTTATTCATCACAAAGGACGTGTACATTTTCAATTTTTGCTTTAACCTAGGTTCATCATAAAGGGCTGAACCCAGATAATTGATATAATCCTCTATATTTGCACCAGAAGCAGAAGTAAAGTCAATATAATGCTTTGTCCATGCAATGAAGGACAAAAAGAAGGTATTACATAGGTAACTCAATTCCCTTTAAGGAAAGTTTGCCCCATACATCTCAAAAATAAATTTATTCAAATCTCCATTTAAATTATTTTTTAAGATAGTATCCATTATAAATAACATCAGAATCAATGTTTTTAGATCAAAGTGCAGTCCTGTAATATTTAAAGAAAGGCTTTGTTCATATTCCTCTGGCTGATTAGTTACTAATCACTGTGTGGGAACATTTCAATGTTAATGTAATACCACAGATGGACAAAGCC
The DNA here is from genome assembly GCF_001431845.1 of Calidris pugnax. Taxonomy (NCBI): domain Eukaryota; kingdom Metazoa; phylum Chordata; class Aves; order Charadriiformes; family Scolopacidae; genus Calidris; species Calidris pugnax. The sequence continues at coordinate 5,373,446 of NW_015090999.1, read as the reverse complement.
TCAAACTAAAGGGGAAAGAGACAGGATCTTCACAGTCAGATATTCACAGTCACACTAAAATATGTAGTAGGTGCTCACAGCAGAAGAGTTTCATATACCTAGAACTAGACAGTCTCAGTTGCACAAACATAGGTGCCTGTGCCTATGCAAAATACATGGTACGTTTATACTGCTAAATAAAAAAGTGTGAGGGAATGAGCTCAAGCAATGTTCCTTGATGATCCACACTGCTTAATTGTAAGGTCACTCCATTGCTCATTTACTAACTTCTCCTGCTAGCTCTCTCCAAAACAAATCTGTTATAAAAGGACCTACCCCTAAAAGGAGAGTAAAAACAAAAAACCCAGACACCAAACCCCATCGACTCTGGGGCAAGGGAGTATTAGCTGCCCCTCTTTGGTACAGCAGTGTAGACATAAACAGTGCAGCCGGTGCTTGAAGGACACACTAGACCTTCCCCAGGCAAAATGCTTAGACAGTGGAACATGGGCAGCAAATCAGTGTGTTCCTGGTGCCTTGAGACTCCTATTCTGTGTTACTGTGTGTTCCTGGTGCCTTGAGACTCCTATTCAGTAGGTGTTACTGACCACAGAGACTATGCTTTGCAAAACATATGGATCTCAAGAAGACTAATTAAAGTAATCTCAGCAGACCAAATTGCTACTGGCATTCCAAAACCCTTCACAAGTATTCTGACCAAATACTGTTTAAAGTGGTGTTAGCACTTCTATCCTTGCCTAAAAAACTGCCTCTGCTTCTCTTGCAATTCTCTCTGAACAAGATGAGATCAGCTTTTCTGTTCCATCTCTAACTGATGCTTCCAACCAAATTTAACTTACATTAACTATTGTTTAGTCTAAAAAAAATAGAAAGACACCTCAAAAGCATTGGTGAGATAGCAGAAATAATATATGCATGAAATTTTGAAAATGCTGCAGTAGAAAAGCACGTCAAAGTTAATTGAATACAAACACAAGAAATAAAGATGCTGACAGAAAACAAACAAATAAACAAAAACCCTTCATGTTGAAAAGGAGACTAGAAAGAGAAAGTATAATGAATGGACTGAATCTATTTGATATGGAAGAAAGAAGTCCACAAAGCTATTGAGGAATGCAAAGGCTGGGAAATATTATTCAAGGTAGTTTAAAATAGAAATGTCACTCCTTTATGACAAGCTAATCAGTTGAAAGGCACAGAATAAATAAGTTATAATAAATAATACATAGCTAATTTTCATACATCCTACTCTGCAGTAATAGTGAGAGGTTTTCTGCTAAAATCCCAACATTATAATTTTTCTGAAAAATGTGTGCTATCAACATAAGTTCCTGTTTACATGTTTTAAGTTCTTCGGTGTACATATATATCAAACATTTCAACATATAATCTTACATCATCAATAAGTGAACACCAAATGAGGGAGAACCCAAGAAAGTTTCTACTTTACTTTCATAATCTGTAGATTAAGTAATTGCAATGAAATCTTTATAAGGTCATGATCAGGGGTCCTTCTAAAAGTTTCACAGTTACTTCTGAAAGCCACTAAAAATGAATATTAACGCACATTTCTTTACTTATTGTAAACTAAGATTTAATAGGTTTTCAGCAAAGGATTTTCACTACCTGCTGAAAATTTCAAAATGTTGCTTCTCTTCAACAAATGAACAAATGTTTATTTTACTGTGATAATTGTGAAAATTCAGATGAAACTAATTATAATTTTTAAAAAGCATGAAACATTTAAGTCATGCATTTTCAAAGCTTGCTTTCTGGTTAATGAGGAAGTCATGCTCATGAGGTTAAGTTCATTTTTTAAGACACATGTTTTTGCTGCAGAGCATGGAATGTATACTAGGTACCTAAGCATGGATTTGAAATCTTTGTATGCTAAAAATGTATCTTAGGGTGTGGTGCAGAGTAGCAGAGGCATGGGGTGGTGATAAGAGATGGGACACAGGCTTTGCACTGGAGACACCACAGCTGTAAACAATTGACCCATTGTCAGTTAAAGAAGAGCAGACCTGGAGCTGGTCAAAATTGGTTTCAGGAGAGAAAAAGGGAACAAAGGCTTAGTATCTGACATATGTAAAAGACACTACAAATTGTTAATTTGAATTAACAAGTAGCTGCAGACCAATGAGGAAAAACAAAGGCACAGAAATATATTAAAGAATAGAAAAATGATCCCAAGTGAATCACAGACTGAGAAAGAAGAAGACATCGACTTGATCATCATATTTCTACTGGTAAAGGACTGCAGTTGCTCAATGTTACCCTCTCCCCTTCATCCCCGTGCAGTGGGTATGGTATCAGTTTGGATAGTGTGTGTAAGTGTCACATTATTTTGTACACTGGAAATTGTTTTTCCCTATCATAGAAGAAAAAAAATTAAAAGGAAAACAAAATATTCAGTCCCAATTTCATCCCTTGTTTTGCTGATATGCAGCCAACAGACAAAAGCAGTCAAAGAGTTATTAAATATTTGTAATATTCTCAATAGCCAAAATCTAAAGTGAAAAGCAAGAGGTTGATTGAACAAATAGATAGTATTTCACCACATGGCAATCATATCAAATGGTGGGTATTTAGAGCTTAAAATAAAACCCTAAGAAGACTCTTGTAGTCTACATATGTCACAGAGACAGGATACATGAATTAAATACAATGAACAATTATTCTAAAATAAATTAAAAATGAAGATGCATTTCTTTCCTATATTAGATTAAGTAAATAAAATTTTTCAGCTTTTCAGTACCTTTTAGTATTTACTAAGAAACTATAGTTACAGAGGGCGGATGCTTTCCTTTCTTTGCTTATTATTTTTCCTCCTTCTTTTTCCCATATTATTTAAATTCACAACTCCTGACATCCAAGAAAATGGCTCAGTGGCTGGCTGAATGATTAGAGGATTTAATTGTTTTAAATATACAACTTTAGCCTCTGAGAATATACAGATGTTTGAATTATTCTTACTCAGCATATGACATCCCAATTTTCACTTGTTTTACAGGTAATATTGGCTGCCACTATGTTTGTATAGACCTAGAATCTCTAGTTGTTGTCTGAGCATGCCTATTAGATCAAGCTGTGCAGAACAATTAGGCAGAGGAATGCATCATTTTTCTAGATCATTCAGGCATATTTGGGAGATAGGTGCCAAGACACTGCCAAGAAGTGCTTCTCAGCAGGTGTAAAGACGGCCTGTCAGTGATTTTGGAAGTCAAGCAAAAATTAAGATGTGTAGAGATTATGTGCTGCCTGGGTAGGCTTATTAGAAACTAAATACTACATTAACCCTGTATTAGGCATCCATGAATACATGTAAACTCCAAAAATAAAGTAGTGGTGCTTTAGCTAGCTTTAAATAAGCTAGATAGGACTTTACACAGCCTAGATATTGTAGCACCTTATTTTACTCTACTTTTGTGCAAATGTGCAAGTCTTGCTTTAAATTCTCTCTTCTGTCAGAGCAAATTCAAACCCATATCTGCCATCCTTCAGCTTATAGAGTCAATGTATTTTATGAAAGAACATTACTATGAAGAGTATGAGAGAAAATGTAATCCATTTTACTAGATGTCAAGAGTATGAGAGAAAATGTAATCCATTTTATTAGATGTCCAAAAGTCCAAGAAAGAGAAAGGTCCAACAGAATAGAAAGATCAAAGACTGTTTGCAGCATAAAAGAACATGAAAGTGAAAGCCAATTAAGCAGTCTGTTGAGTAGCCCATCAGCATGCCTTACTTGATACTAGCTGCAAAACATTCTTTTCCCCAATGTTATTTTCTTGCAGCAGATATATTTACAATACTTTGATGGCTGGATATTACATCTAGTGTAACAGTGAAATAAACAAAAGTACTATATGAGAATTAAAGGAGGATTTCAGAATATTATTGTCATTGTATTTAAAAAGAAGAACAGTTGTAGAAATTTCAAATTATTTGTTTTCGTGAATAGTATTGGATTCAGCATTGGGAAGTTTACAAAATATGTAGGATGAGTCAAAACTTAATACATTATTTTGCTGATGTTGTATGTAGGAATGTTGTATGACAATTTCAGATACTCATGTCTAGAAATAAAAGAAGATAATATTTTATGCAAAAAAGCATAAACCCTATACTTAGCATATTTTTATAAAGTACCAGTTGGGTCAAGAATACCTGTGGAAATTTTAATAGTGAGCGAACTTTTGATGAGGTAACTCATATATGAATCTCATTGCATTCTGTTGCATGTCTAACTTCAGGATAGACAAATTTTCTCTTTCCAGTAAACACAGTGGAAATATAAAGAATATTTCTGGTTATTCTCTTAAGGATAATTTTATTTTGTATTAATGCTTTCCACTTGCTGCATTCATAAGAGTTATTAGGATATGCAGCTTTAAGGAAGAAAATGGTAAATATAGAATATTTAGTGGCAGTTATTAATAAGATATCTGCACCATTAGAAATTATCTGTCTTGTGAATGTATGTAGGGTTTTTTTAGACTAGATATCTGACTTACTTTGAAACTTTCTGATGAGGGAGACCAATGTACAAATATTTATATTTATTCACCATACCTTTAGAAAGGTTAAATTTGTCAAATGTCTTCTGAATCCAAAGTGCAGACATGATATAACTTTAATTACTCCCATGGAGTAATTAAAGTGCTGTTAATTTCAGGATCCAGACAGCTGGGAGTGTACCCAGTGTGTGACCAGGTATTGGGGAATCCGGGAACTCCAAGTGCATAATAACATGAGAATGATTTAGGACAGGTCCAACAGGAGCATTATTAACTATGATCATAATGAGAGACCATTTGGACAGATCTCCCCCTCTACTCCCGTGTTGTCTTCCAAGTGATTGCAGAGACTCAACCTGTATAGTGTTTCAGAAAAAGGAAAGAGGTGAGAAGAAGGAATTATTTCAATGTTAACAAAGCCAAGTCCTTACTACACTCAAAAAGCACTAGACATAGGGACCACAAGTAATATCTAGAGATTGATCTCTCACCTCTTTCTCACACTTCTTTTCAGTTAAACTCAGATTACCTAGTGGCTGCATGAAGTGTATATCCCACCTTCAGAAAGCAAAGCTAATGTTATCCCTGAGTTTATCATGATCTTATGGTTTCCTACATAGATAGAAGCAGATCCAGGGAGGAGAGAGAAAAAAAACTTCTAGAATTCCTTGTGATTTCAACCAAAAAGCCAGATCCACAGGTCCTTCTATGTGGTATTTTTCATTGCTATTGACCAGACTAGCCCATTTTACATCATCTTTACATCACTGTTCCCTTTCCCTCCACTTCTTCACTCCCAGTTCCCTTGGACAGCAGGCTCAAGATTCTCTTTGCAGAAACAGTATGTCCAGAAACTTCAACATAAGGCCAGTGTGTTCCTTCAGTACAGAGAACTACCTGTGCCTTCATGAAAATCCCTATGTTTTTCAGAGAAGGATTTAAGGATAGCATGAGAGATTATACTTCTTGTGCACTGGTAAAAACAGAACTTTCTCAAATGAGAACTAGGAGCGATACACTTACACACTTTACTGTGATGAAAAAGATTAACTAGGTGACCTCTAAGGTCATTTCCAAATCTATTTTCCATTATTTATTACTTCTTCTCATCTCACTCCCCCCAGGAAACAGCTTGCTTTTCCCCAGGACACATTAATTAAATGTATCAGACTCCCACAGCAAAAACAGGTCAGCTGCAACACATGCAATATAATCACATTCACCGAGCAGCGACTTCAGGAAAACCTGAGTTGCAAACAGTATCCAAAAGCATATAAATCTGGCTGCAAATGGCAGGGTATGTCAAGCATCCAAGGTTATAGCTGAAAGGAAGCCATCTCTTTTTTTTTCTTGACTTGGTGAATTTACCATTTTACTCAATGTGCTCCTTCCTTAAACCTGCAGGTTATTTTCTGCTAGAGGTTATAGTGACCATTTGATGTTAACTATGAATGATAGCTTTGGCAAGGCACAAGGATTAGAATGTGTAAATATGCATAACAATTCCCTCCGTACACCCTGGTCAACAATGCTCCATGCATTATCAGACTTTATCTCTGAGAGATAAGCTGTAGGTTGTTTGGGTTTTTTTTCCAATTTATTACCTTCTCCCTCCAGTACAATGTATTCTTGGCGAATATAAAGCCTGGAAAACAAAATCAATGGCTCACAGTACTGGGTGAAAATTACATAGATGATTTACTGAGATGCTTATCCCTTCAGTAGAGTCTTCCCAATTTCAGAAAGTCCTTCAGTTGTAGTCACATTTTTACTAAACCAAATATATGTACCAACACGCACACAAATAAATCTCGATGAGAAAAATATGGAGAAACAAAACAGAGCATTAATACACCCACTATCATCTGCCCTCCAACACTTGGGAATTCACAGTAAGAGGAAGTCCCAGTCCCACATTCCTTTTCAGCACTCAATGCCCTACATCCTGAAACCTCCGAATAAGACAAAACTTCTTCAGATACTAGCTCTTTCAAGCTGTATCATTCTCTGTTGCAGCTATGACTCAGAAAATGGGGCTACTGAAAGGTACATATTGCTGGATCTTTTATTTTAAATAAAATAATAAACAAATATATAGGAAATTATTCAGAAAATAAAAACAGTTGCATACTCTTAAAGCTGCAAATTTACAGAAAACTAGAAAATCCAATTTATGTTGGCTTGAGAAATTTTAGCACTTCCCTTGTGTATAGATACATGCTAAAACTCTTAATTGTATATTCATAGATTATTCTCATTAACCTACATTCATACAAGGACAATCAGTCATTGAGTGCTCAACCAACCAGAAGTCTGCCATTTCCCTGTATGCTAGAAACGTATTTTGGAGTTTAAATATCTTGTCTGTGTATATCTGATATCTGGATCTGGAAAGGGAAGAGCTAGGGATGAGCATTATTATATTATAACTTGGTTCTTTGTCATGTGGTCTGCTGCCCATTTTAAAATAATATCTGTAAATGGTGAAATGCTATTAAAATTAAAATATTGCTTGATTATGAAGGCAGTATTCTCCCAGGATTTTTACTACTTGCCCCTATATGCTTGTGTAAGTAAACTTCTTTTGCCTGCAAATTAGCATAAAGCACTTTCTTCCACTGCTACAGAATATTGCCTTCGACAGGATGGAGTCACACAGCTGCACAGTATTTGACCTTCCTTTTTCATACAGCACCAATAAGGGTTGTGGTGCAAAATAAAGCAAGCATTTTCTTCTTTCTTTCACTCCTCTTAGTCTCTTCTTTGTCACTTATTTACTCAACATATTTGTGCTATTACTGAAATTCACTACAACTTCTGACACATTCACCATCACAATATCACTAATTTAATATGGGCTCAGCTCTAAATTCATGTCTTACTCATCCTCAAAACCCAGCAAACATGACATTATTATTCAGACTGATATTTAATTCTGATTGGAGAAGAGCTTCTTACATGTTTAGAAGTGAAAGCTATCTAAAATATCATTGACTAGTGTTAAAATGAGGATAGAATAAAGAAGTAAAGATATTCTCTTTTTTAGTTATTTAGAATTTCTGTGGAATAAAAAAAGTTAACATATTCTTTAGCAATCTCAAAATTACAACATTCTAAACACGGCTATTCACCTTCCTAAATCATCAGGGGAAAGCAGTTAAGGAACGTTCCATGCTAATTAAAATAAATTCATTCTAAAATGCAAATAAACTGTCTCTGTAAAGCAGCTTGAGCTCCTAAATGGGATTACCGGTGGTTAACAGCAACCCCATATAGCGTAAAGACTGCAATTTAAACAAGTGAACGCTTGTGTTTCTGTTATTGCTTCATGAAAGTTTCACTAGGTGGAGCTCTAGGTCAAACATCCTTGCAGTTACCTTGAGTACTTCACCGTGCTAATTTTGGAGATTTGTTTTAATATCCTCAGTTCACCACATCTGTTGCTATAAAATGAAGTACAGAAACTGCATTGGCTTTATTTTTTTGTCACTTTATATTCACTGTTTATGTAAAAGTGTAATTGTCATGAATGATGAGAGGATTAAATAGAAAATCACAGAAGCTGTCAACCTAACAGGACTATTGCTGCAATTTAATGGCATATGCAGACATATCAGATTTGTCATGGCTCACATTTTTCTTAGCTGTGCTATAATGTTTCTGCATTGATGGCTTATTAAATAATAATTCAAAAAGTTCATAAAAATTCAGTCCTTCAAGACAGATTCAAATTATTGATCTGCCTTAATTGTGAGTAACAGATGACCTGATAGACTATAAAAAGAACACAGATGCCAAATGTCAAATGAAATTTTTTAGTTAGCATATGCATACAAAAACATGGCATACAGTGCTTTTTCTGGAAATACAGAAAGCATCAACATGTTTTTAAATATGTAAGTCCCCAAAATAATAGTCATAAATCAAGCAGTATAGACAAGAGATACAAATTCACAGTGTTTGTTTCTTTTTTTTTGTTGATTTGTTTGTTTTCTCCCCCCAGAGTAATACTTGGTTTAATAACAGCTTTCTACTAAAGTTTAGAAAGCTAATTTAGGAATGCTACTAATTTTTTGGGGGGGTTGGTTTGGTTTGTTTCATGGAGAACCCCCGGAGCTAAAAAATAAAGAAGTTATGTTATCATTCAGTGCCTTTTTTATAGTGGTTAACACAATGATGAACTTGTTCTTCGAAATTCCATTAAGCATTACATTATTGGAAAATTTCTGTAGCAGCAATGCAAGGAAAAATTATATTATCGGGGATATTCAGCTATCATTGAAACAAAAGTCTTCCAAAGTAAGTCTCTGCTTCATAGGAGAGAAAGGGTAGGGAGGGGGCATGGAGGGGGAAGGAGAATTGAAGGGCAGTATTGCACTGTTCATGGTACATGAATATTAGCAAGTGCTCACAACTATTGGCTCACATTTTCTCTTATAAATATTGTCCTTTCATTAGTTGGTTCTTGAAATTTGGCTTCTTAAAACAATCTCCTTCCTTAACTTTTTGGATCAGGCTATTAGGTAAATGCACTTGCTGCATCTTTTTGCTTCTTTTGTTGTCTCTGAAAGATGAGAGAAATCAAGAGATAACAAATAATCACTTTGATTTATAAAATAATAATATCACTACTACCTAAAATTGAGTCCTTGCTGAGTCCTTAGCCTAACTGTTACAGAGTGTGCTCCTGCCACACTAAGCCTTAGAACAAAAAAAAAAGTAACTTATTACTGTATTCCTGAAACATGACCTCTTTGCAGAGTAATAAGAATCACTCTACCATACAGAAATTAATTATTTTTAATGTCTCCTCCCACCTTTGCTCTCTTGTGATAGAACACATTGTACTCAAAGACATATATGTCCATATGTGCGTGGCCATAGGAGGAAAAGGTGCACAACTGTAATAGTTGAGAGAAAAGAAAAAATAAAAGAGTCAGTTATACCTACAGATATTTTGAAGACAGGTGTGAGTTTGCTCTAATTACTCTAAGCTAGATGATCATAAGCCATGCAACCTGTTAGCAAAACACAGAACTACACTTGTGTGCTATACTGAGAGGTCAGATATATTAGATCAAGCTCAGCCATGTGCTAATGTAGTTATTTGGCTTCTAGTCTGCTTACAACAAAGGTGGAATAAGTTTACATTTTTCTACAAATAGCCTCATCTGTCATTGTTTTCCTGTGGAGTTTTGTTTATGGAAAACCATGAACATCCCTAAAAAAGTACTTCATGCACAGTGATCATCCCTCTTGGCTTTTACCACATAATCTTGGGGGGAAAAAAAACCTAAAAAAACCCAAACCATCAGCTGACCTTTGTTTTTCCTTTGTTCATGCAGATGTTTATATCTATACCAAAGATTAATGTGTGGAGATATTTTTAAGGAAGTAAAACTTTGCTAGTGCTGGCAGAATAAGTGAAAATTCTAATAAAATAATTTACCAATGACAATTGGTAAATTGAAATTTTTGGTTTAAGCTACATGTATGCTACATATAATCAGAGAATTGACAGCACATGGAAACTTTTCAATTCCCTTCTATTAATCAGAAGCCCATGTTCTAAAATAAATCATATTGTTTTGGAAGTGAAATCAAGTGCTGTTTGGCATTGTAAACCAAAAAAGGCCCTGAGTAATTAAGTCACCAGAGAAAGTGAGAATAGGTGAAGGAAATGAAAACACAGCTTGAAAAAACACATCTGTGATAGATAAAAACATCTAAAACAAGAGCAGCTGAGATCTCTGTGATCCCAATGAGATCATATGACTGCAACTGCACACAGGTGACTTTGATTTTCTCTGTTTCTTTCCCATTGTGTGCATTAGTATATGGTCATTTCATAGGGACATCCAGCCGCACATATTTCCCAGAAAAGGTGCTAGAACTTTCCCCAAAATGTTGTCCTGTACGAACTTTCCTATTTGTGTGCATTGAGGTGGGCCCATTTCAGCTTTCTTTTGCTGTTTTCAGAGGCTCTCTCATCCTTGCAACTTGCAAGAAAAAAAAAAAAAAAAGAAAAAAAAAAGGAAAGGATGGATTCCAGATGCAGATAAAAACAAATTAAAACAACTAAATATAGGTGTCTCCCTTCAATGATCTATATGTTAAAGCTCCCATAATCATTAGTGGAAATCTAGGGTTTGATCCGCTCTCCAGATATTAGCTCCTGTCAATTTTCTGTCATATCTAAGCCTACCTGTACCTCTCAAATACCCAAGCACAGGATACACTGTACCAGGATACAGTAAGATAAACAGGCACTGAACGGCCTGAGGGCAGCTGAAACATGCTCATTTCAGTATAGTTAAAGCAACAAGGAGAACAATTCTGTTCAGACAGAGGCAAATATCAGGAAGTTGATTCTGTTGCCAAGGCTGTGTATCTCTGAAACTGGTATCTTGGCTATTATCATTTTTATTGTTTTAAATTATTACAATTTGAATGAAAGGCAATCTAATTATTTGTTTTTGTCGTTATCTCAATCTTTGCTTGTGTTCTAGAATCCCAGTTCAATTGAGTTAAAGACATCAGTTGACTAAACTAGAGTGGCCAAAATGTTATCACAAAACAAAACACAACTGGCAGGGAAAATTTAGATATTCATTAATAGGATGCATGAGTTTGTTTCTTTTTTTTTTTTTTTTTTAAGCTGCAATGCACAGCATAAATTTGTTTCCAAATTATCAATCAAAATAGAAGTTTGTCGTTGATAAGTTTCTTCTAGAGCATAAGCATGCAACATATAATGACACAGGTGATCAGTCTTCTTGGAAATATACAGTATTTTGTTAAAGGTTAGCTTTGAATACATTTAGTGCATGTGACTTTCACCACAAAACTTGTTCTTGTAGGATGGCAAGTAGTCATATGAAATTCTGAGTTACATAACTTTCAGTAATTTCAGCCAAGCGTAGTACCTCTTGGCATTTACTCTTTCTTTTTCAGTATCTAATAAGGCAACTAATTTCAGAGTTGGTGTTGGTCATTTTAATTATAACAGTAATAGCTTCTTTTACATCACCAAAGCACACAGACATAAAACACAATAATTACTTTTAGCAAACTTTTAAGAGGTGCTTGCTCTCCTTTTAGCAATAGTTTAGCAATAGCTAAACTAACTTGAGAAGTTGTCTTACAGTTAGGAGGTTTTCATAATGTCATTCTTCATATTGGTGTAGGATATCATTACAGAAAAGTTTCATTAGTCTCAGAAATTAGAATTGCTTATAAATCTTACTTGTTCACATTGAAAAATGGAATGTAGTAAAATTCACAGGTTTGTAAACAACTACATTATATCTGTCTTTCTCTGAGTAGACCTTATTTACACTGTTTTAGCATTTTCTGGTACTTCATCTCCTTTTAATGTTACAATGACAACTTTTTTTTTTCCTTAGCTTTACTTTTTGCTGCAATACTTAAATTACATGCTATAATGAGTTCATTTTTTATTTTTTTTTCCAAATTAAGCAGATGATTAAGCAGAAGTGCAGCAGTCTTGACAAATTGCTGCCATGCTTTACATGGTTGGCTCTGAGCATTTTATATATTTAGACTTCCAATTCAAGATTTTCACCTAATATAGGCTTGGATTTACAAGGTAGGTAAAGAAGAATAAAAGAGATTAGCGAATGGGAAGTACTGACAAGCTATGCAAAAGGTAGAGGTTTTGAAAGTAGGATTGACATACTTCAAAATATTTTATCCTCAAGTACTTATGCAGATGATTTACATTTCTATTTTAGAAGAGAAACAAATAAGCTGAAAGTCAGCAACATCCTGTTTACAAAATTTCTAAGTTTTTAAAGTTTGTAGGGCTCTGAAAATTCACGTCTGACATTCTGTTAAGAGCTTCCTCTTTGAACAAAGTTTCTCAGTGAATGAATATGAAAGAATCAGTCTATGAGTCGCTAGTCATCTAATCAGTTATTGATTATGGAAGTTATTTTTGCTTCATGCTTTTATTTCTAATAAGTTATCATGAATTTAATTAATTTTCATTCTAATATATTGTCCTGGTTTGAGGTAGAAAAGAAACATCTTTCTGTTAAGTAATTTTATTTCTTAGCTAAGCCTCTTCTAACTCTCTGAAATTAACAGCATATTGTGCAGAAAACTGTTCATTCTCAGACTGCTAAGACCTGTGTTTATAATCAATGCCAAGGAATGGTATGCAGAGAGGTTCTTGTGTACACTTATTGCTGTAACAACCAAGGTCAGCTAATTTCGTTATTTGCCCCTTTGGGTGGTTGGAAATGGAAGAGCGTAGAGGGGTCTTGACCACTTCCAGGGATGGGGCTGGGTTAGTTTTGTTAGCTTTGCATGAACTTGTCTTAGGGAAGAAGCAGACTAGTTTGGGCAATTTCTCAGGTTATCACAGCATGACCTACTATTGTAACTGGACAGTAGTCACAATCTTAGCTTATTTACAAAAAGCTTAGGTAACTTTACCCTGTTACTGCACTGTACAGCGTAGACATCCCTGAAGGAATCAACTTCAAATGTTAGGAGACCATAGGTAGAAATCTAGTCTACTAACTAGACTCTAACTTCATGGACAATGTTGTATTGGTTATGTTTCATTTCCTTCATAGTTAGGGTAGCAAACAAAAGCATAACATGTTTTACTCAAGTCTCCCCCATGTCATGCCTTCTTCATACTCTTCTCTTGCCTGCTGCAGTCTGAACTACTTGTATTTCTTATAGAGGTTTCTCCAGCGAGGTTTGCTACAGACAGGCAAACAGATATATAGACTAATCACTGAAGGCTTGTATTCTAAACATTTCTGGACACAAACTACTTGTTCTCAGCTATGTACAAACATGACACTATAGTTGATAACTACAGCTAGATAAATAATCATATCAATAAGCACTGGGAGTGACTATGATAAAGGAAGTATAAATTTCTGTCAACAAGGACTTGATTTTTCTGCCTTTAAGAGTAAATGTCATAACTTCTCCAGTCCTATATTTTCAAACTGTGAGTTATGATACCCAAGAGGGTCACAGGAGGATTCAAGGAAGATTGCAAAGTGTTTATACTATATGGGTAGCATTAATTACCCAGCTGTTTCCAGCAATTAAAGGCAGTTAGCTGTTCCCAGGCTAATGGTACACTTGTAGACAATAATTAGAGTAGCTTCTTGGAGTACCTAAGCAGCAGCCTTGTGTTTTGAAAGGAAAAGGAAGAAGAGGTTTCATCTTAAGGATTTGTCCTCAAAAATAGAAGAAACTTAAAGGGACTCGTGTTAGCAAAAACATATAGGGAATGCTGATCCACTGCTGTAAAAAAAGTAATAATAGTGAAGTTACCTTTTCAAAAAATACATATTTCAGTGTGAAATCCTGGTCTAGCTTAGGTCACACAACTAATTTAAAAGAGTTTGTGACAGCAATTTTCCTGCTGCAAGCACATTCATGACCAGGTCACAAAAGCCTTCTCTTTTTGTTTCTCATTTTAGAAAATACTTTATGTTAAGTTTATCCCAGAGTTTATTACAACTTCTGTAACATAAAATCCAAACAGCAAGTCTTCCCAAAAAGCGAAGTCTGCTGCAGCTAGCTAGAAAGTATCATTAACTCATCAACATGAGAGAAACATTTTGATATCATTTTATTTTCTATTTCATTTTGGTAATGCAATGTCTTGTGCCATTTAAATTGGAGTTTACTTCTTACAGGACCTTCTATGATATAAAAATCTGATATCTAATCTCCTATTTCATGTTGGATTTTAAAATGATATTAAGTTTCAGTATCTAGTCATTTTCTTTCCAGTGTCAATTACTGTAATAGTCAATAAATGCCCAGTGCAGTGGCTTATGCTGAGATGTAGCAAACGGTTTAAGTGGTGTTTGTGTTATTCTTCTGTGCTGAAAGGTATTATTCTCAAAACCCATTACATATTTAGGCATCTGAAAACTAATGTGCTGGATTGACTCTCTAGGATTCTGGTTCTCAGCATGCACAGAATCACAGTATTTAATTTAACACATTCAGGTCTAAATAAATGCTTTTTCAATCTTTTCACACAGTAATTAGAAGAATGTTTAATACCTCCTAGTAACAGGCAATAGAAATTTCACTTAAAGTGGTGCTAATGCTGCACAGATTTTACACAGTAAGACAACCATATGTGGTGTCTAGGTTGAGTTCCCTCTTCATCAACTGCATCAACTACATGCATGTCCTAACTACTTGATTGGAATGATTCTTTATTCTCTCTTGGCACTTTGACTGAACTGTTGAACTGAAGGTTTATAGATCTGTTAACATTAACAACATTTCCCAACCCAAATCCTGCTCCCTGCCCACTGTTTCTTTCAGTTCCTGAATAAGTATCTCAACTCCAGTGTGATAAAACAAGTCATTATGTAAAAGATATACAGTGCAACATTTCTGGTGAAACAAATAAACAAAAATAAAACAAACCAAAAATGTTTTAAGATAAAAGAGGGTATCTGTCATTTGTAAAAGGAATCATAGTTAATTTAAATCCAGGAGAGATTTGGGATGGTAATCTCAGTATCTAAAAGTGATATGTCCCATGTTGACAATTATAAATCCCTAAGAAATTACAGATATCATCTATCTACTAGTTATGTGAAGCACTCTTTTTTTCCTCAGCAAGCCTACCATTAAAAAGGTGATAGGAAGACCTGTTTATAGCTAATGCCAAGGAACAGTATACAGAGAGGGTCTTGTTTATACTTATTGCTATAACAACCAAAGTCATTATTGGTCCTATTGGAGGGTCAGAAATGGAAAAGCGTAGAGGGGTCCCACCTGCAGGGAGAAGCGGACAGGACAGGTAACCCAAAACCGACTAACAGGGTATTCCATCCCATCTGCCTCATGCTCAGTCTAAAAGCTGATGGATCAAAAGGGTCAGGTCCTCTTTTCTTCAATGGTCAGCGTCCAAGGAGGACTCTGCCTTTGATCCTGAGCCGAGCATTCCTGACTCCTGATCCAGAATCCAGTTCCTGTCCATTGATGAGTCCAGTCTGGGACTTTCCCAGCACCTGCCAGTGATGTGATCATCATCCCGAGACCTTAATATGGTTTTATATCTATTGTATCTATTTCATTATTTCCTTTTTATTATTTTATTAATATTTCAGTAAATTAGTTTACTTCCTTCTAAACCCATACATTTCTTTATCTCTGTCCCTCCTCTCCTTGGAGAGAGAGGTAGGGGATAGCATCTGTTGTTTGTCTCATTTGCCACTCTGACCCAAACCACAACCTCAGCTATGGAGCTGCAAGTGATGTCAGCTTTATTAAAAACACAAAAGGTTGACCTATTATATTGAACTACCAAAGCCTGTGGTTTCTGAGCCTTGGAATGCAATTTTCCCTAAAAATATGAAGAGTAATTAAATAACAGTTAGTGAAAAATACATCTTAGATAGAATATTGATTCAAAAGGGTTGAATGAATTTATATGGTTACTCAGGTAAAGGCTTGAGATAGAAGCTTGAACAACACAGAAAGCAAAATGTGTACTAATTACAGCCAAAGCAAAAGGGGTCTTCCAGAGGAGTTTGGTGGGAATTTAATCAAGAGAATGAACAGCAGGTAGGAAAAAAATTCTAGAAGAAAATACTGTTTTAAATGGGGAAGCTGCTTATCCTTTATTCATTTATTTTTACTGCAGTGCTCAGATCTACCCAGACAAAGGCCATTCCAGTGTTTCGTCATTCCTGATGCCAGCAAGACTAATATTGCCTCTATCCATTCCCAATGTAATGCTCAAACCATATCTGTCAATTTTATTCAAGAAAAACTATTTCAGCAACATGATACTTGCACCACACCTCTTCCTCAGGGAGCAGGAGTCTCTGTGGATTTCATAGCATGTTAGCATTAGTCTGTTGGACAGGTTCTCTTTCTGTCTTTATAAGTAGCAGTAAGATTTCAGTTTACCCTGGGGCTACTAAATGAAATGAAAATAAACTTACATCAGATGTTTAAAATCAGTAAGTAGAAGTAGTGTAAAGTCAGAAAATATTAATGCATATTTGCTATGTGAGGCATCATTCAGAAAAAAAAAAAGAAAAAAGACTCTAGACCCAGATTTCCAATTATATTCCAAACACATTTCCATTGTGGTTGGCTTTATGTCCCCTAGAGTACCTTGTCTTTGAAATAATAATACTAATAATTATAATAATAAAAATAATATTAATACCTCTCACACTGTTTGCTAATACACAAAACCAGACTCAAATACCATTTTCCAGCTCTTACAGCACTCTAGCTTAAATAAACGGACCATTATGCCATAGTTTTGAGCTAAATGTTGCTGAAATTTAAAATGTATCTTGAGAATGACTTTCTGAATATAAAATATACAATCAATACATCTCTGAAAATAGGGATAAGTGGTTTTAAGCCACCTTCTCACCATGGTTGAGGCCAAGCATCAGCAGAGACACTCTTCAAGTAATATTTTTGAGATATTTTGTTTTAAAGCAATCATTTGTTATATAGTTTTGATCCACTTTATTTATCCATTTCTACCATGATAATCATGGATGAAGGAATTTTGTGGCAATTTTACTTTTTTTGCTTGGGCATATCTTCTGTTCATGGTACAGGAAAGAAGAGATAAAGCATAACATCTATGCTAGTCTTTTGATCTTTGAGGTTTTACAATCAAAAGGAACATCCCACAGACGTACCTACAGTCAGGGTCATTAGATCAAAATGACATAATTTAAAGTGTTATTCATAAGCATACTCAATTAAGTGTCTTTATTATGTCAAAAAAGGAAACTTAAAAGTAGGCTCTTCAGTAATAGAATCCTCTAAAAGTGAAATTTTCAAAATAACTAAAGAATTTTGGAGCACCATTTCTATTGACAAATAATAGAAAAATTGCATAGGAAGAGACGGAGTGATTAAGTTACGACCAACCAGTTCCTCTGTTCATTCTATGAACAGAATATTTCTGTCCTACCACAATGGAACATTTTGTGATTATTTGGAAAACTGTAACAGAATCTGACCAGTAGTTTATATCCTTCCTACTTCTATAACTCACTTTTGTACAGCATGTTTAACATTATTGCAGTGCAAGTTCACGTTACAAACCAGTCTAAGGTAATGTTTACACTATAAAGTCATATATGCCTATAGTGGGTGAGGAAATGTTGGTTTACTTAAAATGATTTAAAAACTCAGAACAATTGCCTTTTAGTCACTCACTGGCAGTGTCTAAGAAACATTTTGGAGAAGGTAGATCCTTAGAGAAATTCAATCTAATAAAGACAGCTGTCATCTCCCAAATAGTTAACAGGTACCTATGTCAGTCAAAATTGTGGAATAGTGTATTAAACATGATTTAAAGAAGCTTTTTCTTTCCCCTTTTCTTGATCATCAAATTATTCGAACACAAATATCAGCATCAGGACCTCTTTGCACTTTCTACTAATCAGGGACAAAATCAAAATATTAATCAGAGTGGATCAATGACCTAAGTTTCTCAATAAACCAATTTGTCTCAAAGAAAATAAAATAGACACAATCAGGGTTTTTTTTATACTTATCCTAACTTTGTCAACTCAGAAGATTTCAGCTGTATCATAATATGTAGATATCGATAGATCGACAGATAGATAGATACATAGAAAGATAATGGTTCTCTGAAGTCCTAGAAGGCTCTGCTAGTGCAATTATACTAAAACCAGTGAAAATTAAATATTATGCTTCATCTGAAAAAGGAATATTCATTGTGTAAAAGCAATTGCTGAAAATACAAACTTTAGCATTTATTCTGCTAATAGAAATTAGAATAAAGAAATGTTCAGAAAGACAAAGCACATTTCTTATATGTAGTAACATTTCAATTTTATTATCATGTACTTTGTTTTCCCTGGATAGATCATAATTACTTATAATTGCAAGACTACAGAGACTTAATTATTATATAATTTGTAACTCTTTTTTCAACTGGAAGATAAAAGCACTTCAAGGGGAAAATAAAAAGCCAAAAATGTTCTTTAGAATGTTGCACACTGCCAGGATTCTGTTCTCATTGTAGAGAAATGTAAAATAATTAAGTAAACTCTAAGTGTGGCAGTTTAGACCAAGACTTATCAATACTTACCTTTTATAAACCTACTGTCATTTTTTTTTTTTTTTTTACAGGGTCTTGCATCAAAATCTCTTTCAATCACATAGTATTTTATTTAACTTCCTCAACTGCGTCATAAGGTTGCATAAGGCAATTTTGTTTAACAAGGCACAAGCTTACATGAAGAGGGTGATTTTGAACTATGCTATGTATGCCACACTAAGTTTCATTGTGGACAATAGCACCAAAGTGTGAGCCAAAGACCTCATATAAACTCAGGCTTATCTACTATTTGTGTACTTTACATTTAAATTGGAATTGTTCCAGAATACTATCACAGTGGGAAAACTCAGTCACAGTTTGTGGTGGGTTGACCTTGGCTGCCTGCCGAGTGCCCACCAAGCCTCTCTGTCACTCTCCCTCCTCAGGAGGACAGGTGGGGAGAATATACAATGAAAGGCTCCTGAGTCAAGATAAGGATATGGAAATCACTCAGCAATTTCCATCACAGGCAAAACAGATTCACCTTGGGGAAACTAATTTAATTTATTGTCAATCAAATCAGAGTAGGATAATGAGAAATAAAACTAAATCTTAAAACACTTTTCCCCCACTCCTCTCTCCTTTCTGGACTCAACTCCATTCCCAAATTCTCTACCTCTTTTCCCTGAGTGGTTTGGGGGCTCAGGGAATAGAGGTTGTGGTCAGTTTATCACGTAGTCTCTGTTGCTTCTTTCTCCTCATGCTCCTTCCCCATTCTAGCATGGAGCCCCACCCATGGGAGACAGTCCTTCATTAACTTCGCCCATGCAGGTCCTTCCCATAGAGTGCAGTCCCTCCAAATCAGAGTAGGATACCCCTCACAGGGCCACAGGTCCTGCCAGGAGCCTTCTCCAATGTGGGCTTCCCACAGGGTCACAGCCTCCTTTAGGTACATCCACCTGCTCTGGTGTGGGGTTCTCTGCTGCAATTGAGAGATGGGACACAGCTTGATGCAAGCTAAATGTCGATTTATTGTGTGCAACCTCTCCTTTATATATTCTTGCATTAGCTGCGTGTTTTAAACAGATTGTTTAAACAGTTCGTACATACACTGTTCGTGCGGCTGCACCTGATTGGTTAGTGGTATACTGTCATGCTAACAATCATCTTATCTTGAGGACACATTCCTTAACACCTTTTTGGGCGGGGTGCCTGGAACTTGCTTATCTCAAGCTTATGTTGCTTATCTCAATGTTGCAACATTTGTCAAGTTCCTATTTTCAGGTCCTTGTTTAGTCCTTTTATGGTCATGGCTACCTTCAGTTTCTCATGGTTTCTGGCCTACAAGTTCCAACATGTCCCCACTTATTATTTGAGCCGTACTTGGGGTTCTGCTCTTCAGGCCTCATCCCACAGTTCTCCACAGGTGGAAGGGTGGAGATATTTTCTGCACTGTGATCCTCCATGGGCTGCTGAGACACAATCTGCTTCACTATGGTCTTCACCACAGGCTGCAGGAGAATCTCTACTGCAGCACCTGGAGCATCTCCTCTCCGTCCTTATTCACTGACGTTGGTGTCTGCAGGGCTGTTCCTTTCATGTGTTCTCATTCCTCTTGTCCAACTGCTGCTGTGCAGCATTTTTTACCCTTTCTTAAATATGAGCTGATTGGCTCAGCTTTGGGCAGTGGCACATCTGTATTGGACCAGCTGCACTGGCTCTGTCAGACGTGGGGACAACTTCCTATTTCTTCTCAGAGAAGTCACCCCTGTAGCCCCTCTGCTACCAGAACTTTGCCATGTAAAACCAATATATTGTTTGATCTTCAGCGAACAGCTTAACTGTCATTTTTTTTCCTTTTGGAACAACCAGCACAAAAAAGCCCAGTGCATCACTTTTGTACACCTGCTGAAGTCATAAATTGAGCACAATGTAGCTCGAACCAGAGCTACTGAAGTGCAAACAACCTGAAACATAACATAAAAGGTATGAGTCATAAGTCTAATCATGCTTAAGGCCATTAACTTCATTGTGTGGTCATTAAGGACCTTTCATGATATTAGTACAATAGCAGGCCTATGCCTGAGCTTTACTTTTCCTGTAAGTCCCCCAAGTCAGTGTGCTGTACTCTACCAGTTCAGCACAGAATGCATGTACAACAGCAGAAAAGTAAGAATACTAGAAACATTATGAAAAATTATTATACAAGCTGTTCTATATGGAAAATTACGTCCATTGTCTAGTTTTTACTGCTTGGTTTCTAGACAGTAGCTGTAACTTTGAAGTTTAGCAAGTGTGATATTTTTTCAATGTTTTGTCAGCTTGAATTACCTTTGCACAGTCTGGTTTTTTACTTCCTGATGTTGCTACAAACATTCATTGTATCAAACTATTTGAAATAGCATCTTGTTAGTACTTTCTAAGATCATATTTATAATTTGACAAAAGAACATAAAGATGATATGAAAAAGCTGTCACACCCAGACTGAAATGCACTGTTTCTCTTCAAATCTGCTAATACTTTGTGTTTCACTGCTTTATACTGTAGGCTATAGAATTGTTGTACTTCCTTTGACTCCACATGAGTTATAATCCAGATCTTTCAAGATTATAAGAATAACCTGTCTCACAGGTGATTTTAATTTTAACAAAATCTGAGTGGGAACAAGGTTTGGGTCAACCGCCAAAGAATCTATAAAAGCTGACACAAACAGATCTATATGTGATAGTCTGCAAGGAAGTTGTAAACTTACTTTGAAGACCTGATGGATGATCAGAAAGATTTTCTTTCCCGCCCCCATAACTCAGTTAGGTTTTTTCATACCATATACAGCTACAGATACCTGTATAAAAAGTTATAGAAAAAGGCCCTTTAAAATGGTAACCCAGAAGTCTGACATCTATACTAAAATGTTGTATCAACCTTCGAAGTATGAAGGTATGAAACATTACGTTAAAAGAATCCAAAACACTTTTGGAATTTATATGTAAACTATAAATGGAAAGCTTGCTTTATCACATGAAGAAAATCCATTAATATGAAGAAAGTATTCCTACTGCTGTTGTAATCAGTAGTAGCAGTGACACTGAAAGGCTTTTTAAAGCAGAATCTGGGTTTTTCTCTTTTTAGTTTTTGGGGTTTTTTTAACCTAAGTATTCCATGGAGGGAAGGAAGGAAGAGAAGGAGGTGGAGGAGGTCAGCAATTTAAATATTAAGTCATACTAAAAGTGGAGAATTTATGCTGCAAGGAAGCTTTACTGAAAGCTGTGAGCATGTGAAAATGCTTCATCTTAAAGAAAGATCTGGTATAATCACATTTAAAAATTGTTGTCTGGCTATGTTTGATTTGTGAAAGGATTATATTCCCAAGTTTTCTGTTGCATTCTGAAGCCTCTGTTCCTTGGCTTACTTTGCAGTAGGACTTGAATATTAGGACTTTGCTCAGTTTTGACCTCACACTCACACACCTAGAACATTCTTTGGAGAACTGCTACAGGAAAAATCTGGAAACACACTCTCAATTATGCTCACAAAATGTGAAACCCATTCATAAAGGAGTCTGGAGTAACTGTGCAGCCAGCTCTGAATTTGCAATTATCTCAGTTATTCATTAAAAATATATTTTGGTAGTATTGTTATGGCTACATTTAATTACTGTGATTTAATAAAAATCTGTCTACAATATTCACCAAAAAGATCTTTATCTTTTTTTTAAGAAAAATGACATGATACAGCACATGAAAAAGATAATGTAAAAGGGTAGAACAACTAAATCTTGCTTGTTCAATGACATGCTGGGGTTTGGCATTATAAAAATCTGAATGATATGACAGCAATGGATTTCTTAATGGAAGAATGATATTTTCCATATCTGTGGAGTTCCTTTTGCGTCAGTCATCTACGAAATAAGGATGCCAGCCATTCCATGAAATTTTGGTGCTACTTAGCTGACATGTCACTTGAAGCACCTTTAAAAGAAAAAGGTCTAAAAACTGTCATGAGAGAAATAAAAAAAAAAGGTCAAAATTACTTAAATTCTATACTTAAATGAAATTGAACTGTGTGCTTGTGGGAAAGGAACGGAAGGTTGGCGAGGAGGACTGTAAATACGCTCAAGTGACTCGCATGTGGGGTGCTGGAAAACACCTATCTCACACTAATTGTTGCTTAGTTTTGTGTGCTCAACAAGTAGAACATCTGCACTCAGGTAACATAGGCCTGGGATGGACTCAGAGGCACCTTATCAAACACACCTGGGATTATTGCCCTGCTGTTGAAGAGACCAAAATACAGCAGAAAACTCTGCCTGCCAGAATCCTTGAAATACAGGCCCAAGCAGCAAGTGGGAGCTCTCTCACTCCCTTGCTAACAAGGACTCTCTTGCTAATAAGGACTCTTGTTCCACGGTGCCTCCGTCTCCTGCTTTCCTGCCTCTGCCTGGGTGCTGCTTCAGAGGTCCCCTGATCCATGAGGTATTGAGATTCAATTTGTTCTTTGCCCTTAATCCATGGTTTTGTGGTTGTTCCTGAGTCCTGCCTGCATCAGGTCACACAGTGCTTAATCCAAAAAGACTTCGTAATTAGAAAAGAGTGAAAAAATCAAATTGTAAAATATATATTCTGCAAAGAAAGAAAGAAAGATCCCTGTTATCCCTTCAGCTCAGCAGCTTTCTTCTCACAGAATTAACTGTGGTACAAACACCACGGTTTTCTTACTAGGCCCAACTGTGTTGTTATAAGGAAGCATAGCTTCCTCAAACAGGGTAAGCTGCATTTACCAGCTTCTTAGGGAGTTCAGAAACACTGTACCCACCTCTGGGACTCCCTTTCATTTTAGGCAGTCTGGCTCCTGAGTCTACTGTCCTGAGTTCTGGATTGGGTTCTTTTGATGGGCAACAACAAGGTTGCTTAAAACAAAGGTTTTAGGCTTCTAGATCTTTGCAAGGGTATGAATAGGGGTCAGATGCATACATAAGGAAGAGGAGTCTGAATATAAATGTGCACCTGAACTGGCTTTCATGTTCTTGCCTGCAGTGCCCCAGTGCATGCACAGGTCATGTGGCTGTGTTGAAGCTATGCTCCATTACGGTTCTATTTCCAAAGTTGGCTTTCACAGTCAGTTTGATCTCCTTTATTTGCCCAGTGTAAATAAAGTGTGTGACGTTCTTCTTTTACTTTGCATGTGGAAAAATCTGAGTACAGCTCTGTGTACTTTCTGCTTTGAAAGTTGTAGGGACAGTTCAGTCAGATACCTCAGTGCCTGCCATGAAGCCAGGCCATTAGTATTGGAGAAAGGAGGCATTTCAAGCACAATTTCATTGAAAATTCAATTTGATGATTTTGTGGATTTATTTTTGTAAATGCTAATTCAGCTACTTAGTTCTCTTCTCTACAATTAAGAGTGAGATGACTTAACTCAGGGCCATGTTTTGCATAAGACAGAAAAATACTTGAACTAAAATATGAGTCCTTTAATGAGATCTTGCTAAGGATTCAGCACATAGGAATCTGTGTACAGAGTAGTACAAAGAAGTACAGAGAAGTACAAAGTGCCAAAATGCTGTAATAGTATGTGATACTTTGTTTTTTATATCTGTGTAAAATGAACAGGTATTTTTAGCACATTCAGTTATTTAGAGATGAATAAAAAAATTATGCATCTTTTTTGTTACCTTTCTTCATTTTCAACTTCTATATTAACTAGTATTTAAACAAATATTTTAACTTTTGCCTAATTTTAAGCCATAATATTTTTGAGGATTTTGTAGGAACAAAACATATGATATCAATGCTGCAACTTCAAAAAATAACAGCAATATGTAACAATTTGTATAACATAATGTGTTCCATAAACTCACAACTTTCTCAATGCATTTAGAGGCACACAAATAATCTCTTAAAGCAGCAAGATGAAATGCAGAAGTAAAATATAATTTTTTAAATAAATATTTATTCTAGTTCTCCTTACTTATTGAGTTAGTGTCATAAACTTTATACTAAAACCAGAATATCTTTTAAAGTTTATGACAGTAAAACAGATGGAGTATTTTGACCCATCTGCTTCTTTTGAGTATCTATCTACAGCAGCAAAGGAAGAGGAGACAGTAGCTTTGCCTTTAGGATAAGAACTCACCTGTATATCTAAAATAGTGACAGCAGTCACCTATACTGTATCTGCTTCTTACACAACTCTCATTTTCTTCTTGCTCCACAGTCTCATAAGGTGAAGATTTCAGAATCAGGATGGTCCTCTGCAACAGTATTATCCAATGATAAATAATGTTGTGTCCTTATCAGCTCCTTCCAGAACTTGAATAAGGTGTTGAAAGCCTAATAAATGGCCACCAAGAGGCTTTGGTACATATAAAAATAAGCGGTTACTCAGTCATTTTTATAATTCCAAACTGTTCAAGTGAAAGTAAAAAAGATCACGACGGGTTTTTTTTGCTTGCTTGTTTGTTTTGGTGGTGGTTTTTTTTAATGCTCAAAGTCAGCACATCATTTTCTTTTGTTTCTGGATATCACTCCTTGTCCTTGCTAGCATTCCATAGCTTCACACAGCTTTTTTGGGTATTACTGGTCTTAGTTCGTAGAAGGGCTGATGTCAGGTGTTTTGCTTTTTATCTGTTCAATTATCCATTACAGATTACAGATACAAATGGAGCTACATGGGCTAAGTGCACCTCCAGAAGAAAATGCATCAGGGGGAGCCAGACATGCAGAAGAAAACATTCTTACTTAGCACTGCATGATAAGATGTGGCAGACAACAGAGTAAAGCTGTGTCAGCCGATAGTTGGATATTGTGGAGAGATACCAGTACCATAATCTGAGCTGGCTGAGACTCTGCTTCATCCTTTAACCATTTACATTCAAATGTCAGAGCAGAGACAAATATACAATGTGTTTCACCATATGGCAGCAAACTTTCCAGTGTACTTCTGAATTATTTTAGAAATCCTTCATCTGCTTCCCTTGAATTTTATTGTTGATTTGGTTTTCCATTTTAGTGCTTCTGTTTTCTTTTTCTCTTGTTTTTCTTCTGTAGCATGTTTTATTTTCCTTCCACATCGTTTGGAGAAGGACATCTTGTTAAATAATAGAGTGAGGCTGAGCAGTGCAGACTTAATTGCCCATGCTGCCTAATTGGCTCCATTTTGAACTGTCCAAAAATCCCTCTCTGAGAGAAATCTGATATAAAGTGCCCTAAGCAGTGTGCATATGAGCCAGTTGGTGGAGTATGACAAGTAGTGACAAGAAGTCAGTGCTTGGTCCTCCTATTTAAGTATAAAAGCATAATCTTTCAGACCAAACTTACTGAGTTGAATTCTTTGATTTCAGGAAATCTTCATTTAAATTCCTTTTCAAAATATTTATTTCTCACTTTAAAGAATTCCTTTATGTCTTGCCTATTTTACATCACTGCCATCACAGTTCTATCTTTCTCACTAAATACATCAAGTCTATCAGCCTTTCTTTTATCTTCTTTTTCTAACTTGATTTTTCTAGCTTCCTATCAGGTTCTATCTATTTCCCCCTGCTTATCTCCTTATCTGCAATCTCTCCTACACTATTATGTATTCTTTCCTCACAAACTATTCCCCCTTCTTTGTTGACTTGATCCTGTGTATTGACAAAAAGGAAAAAAAAAATAATCTTGGTTATTTCACTCATGAAATATAAAATAATCTGTCCTTGCACTACAGTTTCACTGGTGCATTAAAAGATAGTGATGAATAATGTCTTTGCTGGCCTGTCTCCAATTCAGAAAGATTACTGGGTAAGAGCAGAAATGGCTGAATAGGGAAAAGATGGCAGACAGGCCCAAACAAAACATTTAGCGATCTGACTCTCATATTCTTCCTGACAGTCCCAGAAGCAGAAATTGAGTTTAAATGCCTACAAGAGTTAATATAATTAATGCTCTAGTCACTGATGCTTGTAAGAGTTCATTATGTGGCAACAAGAGAAATTATTTATTTATAAGAGAGACAAGATGAGAAAATGTCCTTCCTGAATTCTTGGGAATTTAACCCTGACTATCCTATTATTGTTTAAAAAACCTGTCAAGTGTTTGACCTTACTTAGAAACTGCTCTCATTTCCTGATTCAAGTTCACTGTGAAAAATAAGCATTTATCAAAAAGAAATTTTACTGATTTCATTGCAGCTTAATGATGACACCAATTAAATTAATTCTTGAGGAATTTTGATAGAGAATACATAGAAGCAATTATGAAAAAAAAAAATAAATCACTACCTCATTAGAAATATCTCATCCTCATTACATCCTCAACATCCTCATTAGAAAATCAAGAAGTGTGGGATAGATGAGGGGACAGTGAGGTGGACTGAGTCCTGGTTGTGTGACAGAATTCAGAGGGTTCTAATTAATGGAGCGGGGTCAAGTTGGAGGCCTGTGACCAGTGGTGTCCCTCAGGGGTCAATACTCGGCCCAGTCCTGTTCAACATAAATGACCTGGGCGAGGGGACAGAGTGTATCCTCAGCAAGTTTGCTCATGATACCAAATTAGGAGGACTGGCTGACACCCCTGAGGGCTGTGCCACCATGCAGCATGACCTGAACAGGCTGGAGAGCTGGGCAGAGAAGAACCTAATGAGGTTCAACAAGGACAAATGTAGGGTCCTGCACCTGGGGAGGAAGAACCCCAGGCACCAATATAGGCTAGGGGTGGATCTTCTGGGAAGCACTACTGAGGAAAAGGATCTGGGAGTCCTGGTAGATAGCACACTTTCCATGTGCCAGCAATTTGCCCTTGTTGCCAAGAGGGCCAATGGAATCCTGGGCTGCATAGGAAAGAGTGTGGCCAGTAGGTCGAGGGAGGTCATTCTCTGTCTCTACACTGGTGAGGCCACAACTGGAATACTGCATCCAGTTCTGGGCCCCCCAGTTCAAGAGGGACAGGGAACTACTGGAGAGAGTCCAGCATAGGGCAACTAAGATGATTAAGGGATTGGAGAGCCTCCCTTATGAGGAAAGGCTCAAGGAGCTGGGACTCTTTAGCCTGGACAAGCGAACACTGAGGGGAGACCTTATTTATGTTTATAAGTATCTAAAGGGTGAGTTGAAGGATGTTGGAGCTGGACTCTTTTCAGTGGTTTCCAGTGATAGGACAAGGGGCAACGGGCTCAAGCTGGAACATAGAAAGTTCCATTCAAAGATGCGAAAAACTTTTTTATGGTGAGGGTGATGGAACACTGGAACAGGCTGCCCAGGGAGGTCGTGGAATCCCCTTCTCTGGAGATGTTCAAGACCCGCCTGGATGCAGTCCTGAGTGATGTGCTCTGGGCAACCCTGCTTTAGCAGGGGTGTTGGACCAGACGATCTCTAGAGGTCCCTTCCAACTCTGACAATTCTGTGATTCCGTGATTCCACCTAAGAGATATATGAAATGTATGTCTGTATATGGGTTTGTGTTTGTAATAATAAATACATATATCTACATATATATAACAGGCAGTATAAGTATGTATTATAAAATGGACACAAATCTTAGCTTTTATGGAAAACAAGCATTCAAAATTTTATTGCCTTTGTTTGTTATGGTTTTAATGCCAATAGCCATGCCTTCTAGCATTTCATTATTTACATTTAAATAGATTTTGTGTGTCACTGATGCATGAACAATCATTTAAACAGCTTTGAAAAGAGGGCGTTTCCCCATGGCATTATTTTGCTGATATGTTAACAACATAGTATACGAAGGACAAGTTCAAATTTCTCTGAATAGTTATGTTGTGTTGACCTCTAAGTTGTCAGTATATTCATTCCATTCCCTTCCTCTTTAGGATGGCACACCGAATAAAACACTAAGATTTTTGAAACAAATTATATACAAGAAATATGAGATGTAAAGATTTTTGTGCCATGTTTAGTTTATTTTTAGTGTCCATAGACAGTGCAAAGCAAAATGAATTTACGTTTTTAAGCCTTCAGTTACAGCAGCAATATAGATTTTTCATGATTACTAAACACATAGCACAGAAATTGCCATATGCATTACTAGACCATGAAACAATTTTCTACCAGTTGTGTAAGTGAATTGGTTACCCTTGGGCTTTTCTGGAGAGTTAAGACACTCTTGAGTACTGGGATTTTCGCTGGGAGAAGTGGATTCCTAAAAACTTCAAAGCAAAAGAACAGATACTAGACATGGCATACTTCCTTATTTTCCATTTCTCCTCCAGCAGCACAGATATTCCTCACTCATGAAGCAATCTGTATTGATAAAATGTACTGCAAAGGACCTCTTCATGCACACATGCACATTAAACTTGATGTGTGTGCAAGGATGAGTGTCTGAGTAGATCCGCAAGCTCTAAATCAATTTTATCAAATAATATGTTTGTGGTGCACGCCTTTAATTATTTCTTTTGTGGTTATGCAGCTGTTCAATATCGTGTCTAGGTGACATTGACATTGATCTCATAGTCTATCATAAGACAGTTTCATTCCCAAAACAGCTTGTTAGATTATTTTGCCACTAAATTAAATTCTGCAGTTTGCCACAAGCAAAGGATGACAAAACGGAATTTAAATACACGCTCTGTTTAAAATCTGTATTCACAAATACTCAAAATTTTCATAAAATTTTATCTTTAAGAACAGAGATCAATTCAGAAGCTGTATAAGAACAAGAAAAATAACAAAGGATTTATTTTCTAAATCACTCTACGTAATTTAAACATTGAATTACTTTCTGTGTACTTACTTTTATGGAGAAAAAACTGTAGCAAGAAAGTGCATACTATTAGCTGTAGCCCTGATGAAAGAAGTCAGGAAGAGAAATTAATCTCTGAATGACTGATGTTAGCTCAGGTCTGACTCTGCTATGAACAGGTCCAAACATCTTTCTCTAGAAAAATATTCAGGAAAAGTCCTGGTATTATTTCATTTCCAGAACCTCATGGCATTAGGCCAAGATAGTAATAAATTACATTAAAACTCTAATTATTTTTAAAACCCCAATTATTTTTTAAAACCCCAAGCTGAAAAAAACTCACCCCAAATAATAACTAGGGGCAAATACTACCTGACCAAAGAAGATGTCAAGTGATGTAGCACTGCTAAAGACAACATTCTCTACAGGGAAATAGGCAAAAGCAATTATAACTTGTTTCTCTGTCTCCTGGACAGGAATTAATACTTGTCCTATTTTAGTTAGTACCACATAATTTGTGGTTCCTGTTCAGTGTATGAAGTGCAGCAGATGTCTGTTAAGGGCTACATCTAGCTTAATTTGAGAGAATTTCCCTATGTCAGCCTGTCTTTATTGGCTATACAGAGAACAAAGTACTCCTGCAAGCATCTAATCTATTAGTCAAAAGAAGGATGCCTAAAGTTAGGCACAGAGACACTGCTTTTTGTTTCATTTGCCTTTCAGATATTTATGAAAAGCACCCTGTTTTTGTTTGGGCTGGGCTTGCTGCTAAATAAATGACAGATGCTCTCTTTTAATCTCTCTTCCCAGAAGAGATGGAAGAGAGAATAATGGAGAGAAACTTATGGATAGAAAAGAAAAATAAAACTACTTTAATGAAATATTACTAATAGAAAGAAAAAATAACAATATCAAAAAGAAAATAATGAAATATATACACTATATGCAAAACCAGTGTTGAGCTCCCAGGATGATGATCATGTCACCATCAGGCACTGGGAAAGTCCCAGACTGCACTCAGGCATGGATGGGAATTAGATTCAGGAACTGCATTCAGGAAAGCATGGATCAGAATCAAAGGCAGACAAACAGAGAGAGTCCTCCTCAGACACAGGCCATTAAAGAAAGAAGACTGACCCCTTTGATTCCTTAGCTTTTATACTGAGCATGATGCAATGGGAGGGAATACACCATTGAACGATTTTGAGTCACCTGTCCTGTCTACTAGTTCCTGAAGGTGCAATCCCTTTATGCTCTTCTGATTCCAACCCTCTAACTTGGCACATAGCAAAGCTAGTTGACCCTGGTTGTTATAGCAATAAGTATAAGCAGGAGCCACTCTGCAGTCATTCCTTGGTATTAACTATAAACATCAGACATAATCAGAAAATGTCTGAAAAATACCCTGTTAATTTCAGAGAGTGCAGTTAGTTAGAAGACACTTAATTGAAAAGTAAAATTACTGAAAAGAAAATTCATACAATCATAGAATCATCGAATGGTTTACACTGGAAGGGACCTTAAAGATCATTGAGTTCCAAGCTCCCTGCCATGGGCAGGGGCACCTTCCAGTAGACCAGGTTGCTTGAAACCCCATCCAGCCTGGCCTTGAACACCTCCAGGGATGGGACATCTACAGCTTCTCTGGGAAAACCATTCCAGTGTCTCACCACCTTCATAGTGAAAAATTCCTTCCTGATATCTAATTTAAATCTACCCTCTTCCAGTTTGAAGCCATTATCCCTCATCCTATCATTACACATCCTTGTAAAAAATTCCTCTACATCTTCCTTATAGGGCCCCTTCAGATATTGATAGGCTGCTATAAGGTCTCCTTGGAACCTTCTCTTCTCCAGGTTGAACAAACCCAGCCTGTCTTCATAGGAGAGGTGTTCCAGCCATCTGATCACCTTTGTGGTCCTGAGGTAGGGTTGTGCGAACATCATGAAGTTCAACCAGGCCAAGTGCAAGGTTCTGCACCTGTATTGCGGCAATCCCAAGCACAAATACAGGTTAGGTGGAGAATGGCTGGAGAGCATCCCTGAGGAGAAGGACTTGGAGGTGTTTGTAGAGGAGAAACTCAACGTGAGCCAGCAATGTGTGCTGGTAGTCCAAGAAGCCAACCACATCCAGGACTGCATCAAACATGTGGCCAGCAAGTTGAGGGAGGTGAGTCTACCCCTCTGCTCCACTCTGGTGAGACCCCATGTGAAGTATTGCATCCAGCTCTGGAGTCCTCAGCACAGGAAGGATGGGGGCCTGTGGGAACGGGTCCAGCAGAGGGCCATGAAGATGATCAGAGGGCTGCAGCACCTCTCCTGTGAAGACAGACAGGGAATTGGGGTTGTTTGGCCTGGACAAGACAAGGTTCCAAAGAGACCTTCTATCAGACTTCCAATACCTGAAGGGAGCCTACAGGAGAGACAGGGAGGGACTCTATCAGGCAGTGTAGCGATAGGATGAGGGGTAATGGTTTTAAACTGAGAGAGGGGAGATTTAGATTAGATACCAGGAAGAAATCCTTTACTGTGAGGGTGGTGAGACGCTGTAACAGAGAAGTTGTGGATGCCCCATCCCTGGAGGTGTTCAAGGCCAGACTGGATGGGGCATTGAGTGACCTGGTCTAGTGGGACGTGCCATGGCTGGGGCGTTGAAACTTGAGCATCTTTAAGGTCCCTTCCAACCCATATCATTCTATGATTGTATGAGCTGGCTGGGCACAGAAGTGAGGCTGACCAGCCTGTAGTTCTGTGGGTCTTCCTTTTTAAAAAGGGGGTTATGTTACCCCATTTCCAGTCAGTGGGAATGTCACCAGACTGCCACCACTTCTCAAATATGATAGATAGTGACTTGGCAACTTCATCTGCCAGTTCCCTCAGGACCTGCAGATGAATCTCACCAGGTCCCATGAACTTGTGCACCTTCAGGTTCCTCAGCTGGTCTCGAACCTCGTCTTCTCCTAAAGTGGGCAGTTCCTCATTCTCCCAGTCCCTGCTTTTGCCTTTTGCAACTTGGGGTGTGTGGTTAGAGCTCTTACCAGTGAAGACTGAGGTAAGAAAGTTGTTGAGTACCTCAGCCTTCTCCATATCTTGGGTGACTAGGTCTCCTGTTTACTTCCTGAGTGGGCCCACATTTTTCCTAGTCTTCTATTTGTGACTGGAACACCTACAGAAGCTTTTTTTGTTGCCCTTGACATCTCTGGCCAGGTTTAACTCTGTCTGGGCTTTAGCTTTCCTAACCTGATTGTTGGTTGCTTGGACAATTTATCTGGATTCCTCTCAGGCTACCTCTCTTTTCTGTTTGAGTTTCTCCAGGAACAACTTGTTCATCCATGCAGGCCTCCTGGCATTATTGCCTGACTTCCTCTTTCTCACAATGGATTGCTCCTGAGCTTGGAGGAGGTGACCCTTGAATACTAGCCAGCTTTCTTGGGGCCCTCTTTCTTCCAAGATTTTATCCCATGACACTCCATGAAGCAGATCCCTGAAGGGCCAAATTCTGCTCTCGTGAAGTCCAGGATAGCAAGCTTACTGTACACCTTCCTCGCTGTCCTAAGGATCTCAAACTTCACCCTCTCATGGCCACTGCAACAAAGGCTTCCCTTGAGCAAGAGGTTCCTCACCAGCCCCTCCTTGTTGGAACAAGGTCCAGCAAGGAACCTCTCCTCATTGGCTCCTGCGTCACTTGGAGAAGAAAGTTATCATTGATGCATTCCAGGAACCCCTTGGATTGCTTATGCCCTGCTGTGTTTTCTTTTCAGAAGACATTGAGGTCGTTGAAGTTCCCCATGAGAACCAGGGCTTATGAACGTGAGGCTGCTGTTATCTATAGAGGGGCTCTTGTGCTCAGTCCTCCTGGTCAGGTGGCCTGTAGTGGACCCCCACTGTAACATCACTGGTTCCTGCCCTCCCTTTAATCTTTACCTGTAAGCTCTCGGTTAGCTCCTCATCCATCCCCAGGTGGAGCTCAATGTACTCCAGCTGGTCATTGACATTGAGGAGAACACCCCCTCCTCATCTCCCCTACCTGTCCTTCCTGAAGAGTCTGTATCCTTCAATTCCAACACTCCAGTCACAGGAGTTCTGTTTCACCTCCAAACAAGACATACCCAAAATAATGAAAATTAATTCATCTTGCAGCTATTGCTGTTGAAGCCAACTGAAGTCTCTCCACGGATAATTTTCTTTATGTTTTGTAGTTTTCTGTCAATAAGAGTAAATGATAAAATTATTTGTTATTCCCAGTAGAATTCATGAGAGCTCTCACAGAATCTCTTCCACACCAGCCACCCAGTTCCAATACTGAATAGCATGTCTTCTGGAAATGGAGCACTCTAAAAACATGCAAAGGTCTTAAACACACTATCACTGAATCACCTATTTCTAAAATCCTTTTGCTTACTGATGAAAAGTAGTAAGACAAACAGGTGTTTAAAAATGAGATTACAGGAATTTACCAGTCTGCTGTCTCTTTTCTTTAGAAAACATTTTCTAGAACTGCCCACATTACTTCCTAAACCCACTGCCTCTCAATTTTTATTTTTTTTATATTATGGCATACTTTTTCTGATATGCAACTGTGTAGTCACAAGAAAGATGGCTCATAAGCAGTACCTTTGATCAGACACTGGGACTATGGTTAATACATCATTCTCCTCAGTTCAGGGGCACTTATCCAAGCCAAGCTCTTATGACTGGTGGATAAGGACAGCCAAGTCAAGCACACTGTGTTCACTTCTGGTCTAATGTAACCACTTAACAGCTTAGATTTCAGGCTGTATGATTTATTTGCCTTTTTATTTCTACAAAATTTTATATCTCTTTTATTTTTTGGAAACTCATACTACATGATAGATACATATCTAGCTATATTAGATACATCTCTAATCTCAGAATTTATTTTTTATTCCTAGCCATATATAAATGTCATGTGTATTCAAAGTTTTACTTTGAAGGAGAAGTGAACCCGTGTGAGACCTCAAATTTCAGTTTCTGGCCACATTTCTATTTTATGGAAGCTGATTAGCATGCCGAACAAGGAGGGAAAGAGAAAGTATACTTATCGCTTCATGAATACAGATTATGAACTTGCATTGTCATTGAAAGCTAAATGTGGTAGGCATAAAATACTATATTTTATGATCTTTCAAATACCAACCATTTTTTTTCAACTTTTTTTTTCAAAAATAAGTCAAATTCTCTGAAAGTATTTCCAATATCACGTTATTTCATCCTTCTACTTAATTACCCAAGCATTTTATAGTTATTTATTATTCACATGAGAGTTTTATCTTAAATATTTCCTGTAAATTTATGAAGGGAATCACATGCAAATGTTAAACTATCAGTTCTTGAATATTTGCCAGTGCTTTTCCTGTTAATTTTGCAGTACGAACACATCAAAAGATTAATTTATATATAGCAAAATAATCTTCAACTTTCAAAGAGATAATTCAATATTCATAAGCTGTTCCTGCATATCAATAACAGAAGACAAAAGACATACGACTATGTGTAGACATACATGTACATTCATACAAATACTTATGCACAATGTGTATATGTAAAAACATCAATATACACATCCATATAATATATGTGTACGTTGTAAAAATACATGTATATGTGTAAAAATATTGCATACATATACCCACTCATATTGCAGTAGGACGCAGAAAAGCCTAATATATTTATATTTCAATTATAGTCTTTGTTATCTTAAGTAATTTATAGAATCATGGAATCATCTAGATTGGAAAGGACCTTAAAGATCATCTAGTCCAACCATCAACCTAACTCTGACAAAAAAATAAATAAGAAATAAGCAATTAAAAAAAAAAACC
>NW_015090999.1:5318254-5325902 GCF_001431845.1 Calidris pugnax | reverse complement strand
CCCCAGTTCAAGAGGGACAGGGAACTACTGGAGAGAGTCCAGCATAGGGCAACTAAGATGATTAAGGGATTGGAGAACCTCCCTTATGAGGAAAGGCTCAAGGAGCTGGGACTCTTTAGCCTGGACAAGCGAACACTGAGGGGAGACCTTATTTATGTTTATAAGTATCTAAAGGGTGAGTTGAAGGATGTTGGAGCTGGACTCTTTTCAGTGGTTTCCAGTGATAGGACAAGGGGCAACGGGCTCAAGCTGGAACATAGAAAGTTCCATTCAAAGATGCGAAAAACTTTTTTATGGTGAGGGTGATGGAACACTGGAACAGGCTGCCCAGGGAGGTCGTGGAATCCCCTTCTCTGGAGATGTTCAAGACCCGCCTGGATGCAGTCCTGAGTGATGTGCTCTAGGCAATCCTGCTTTAGCAGGGGTGTTGGACCAGACGATCTCTAGAGGTCCCTTCCAACTCTGACAATTCTGTGATTCCGTGATTCCACCTAAGAGATATATGAAATGTATGTCTGTATATGGGTTTGTGTTTGTAATAATAAATACATATATCTACATATATATAACAGGCAGTATAAGTATGTATTATAAAATGGACACAAATCTTAGCTTTTATGGAAAACAAGCATTCAAAATTTTATTGCCTTTGTTTGTTATGGTTTTAATGCCAATAGCCATGCCTTCTAGCATTTCATTATTTACATTTAAATAGATTTTGTGTGTCACTGATGCATGAACAATCATTTAAACAGCTTTGAAAAGAGGGCGTTTCCCCATGGCATTATTTTGCTGATATGTTAACAACATAGTATACGAAGGACAAGTTCAAATTTCTCTGAATAGTTATGTTGTGTTGACCTCTAAGTTGTCAGTATATTCATTCCATTCCCTTCCTCTTTAGGATGGCACACCGAATAAAACACTAAGATTTTTGAAACAAATTATATACAAGAAATATGAGATGTAAAGATTTTTGTGCCATGTTTAGTTTATTTTTAGTGTCCATAGACAGTGCAAAGCAAAATGAATTTACGTTTTTAAGCCTTCAGTTACAGCAGCAATATAGATTTTTCATGATTACTAAACACATAGCACAGAAATTGCCATATGCATTACTAGACCATGAAACAATTTTCTACCAGTTGTGTAAGTGAATTGGTTACCCTTGGGCTTTTCTGGAGAGTTAAGACACTCTTGAGTACTAGGATTTTCGCTGGGAGAAGTGGATTCCTAAAAACTTCAAAGCAAAAGAACAGATACTAGACATGGCATACTTCCTTATTTTCCATTTCTCCTCCAGCAGCACAGATATTCCTCACTCATGAAGCAATCTGTATTGATAAAATGTACTGCAAAGGACCTCTTCATGCACACATGCACATTAAACTTGATGTGTGTGCAAGGATGAGTGTCTGAGTAGATCCGCAAGCTCTAAATCAATTTTATCAAATAATATGTTTGTGGTGCATGCCTTTAATTATTTCTTTTGTGGTTATGCAGCTGTTCAATATCGTGTCTAGGTGACATTGACATTGATCTCATAGTCTATCATAAGACAGTTTCATTCCCAAAACAGCTTGTTAGATTATTTTGCCACTAAATTAAATTCTGCAGTTTGCCACAAGCAAAGGATGACAAAACGGAATTTAAATACACGCTCTGTTTAAAATCTGTATTCACAAATACTCAAAATTTTCATAAAATTTTATCTTTAAGAACAGAGATCAATTCAGAAGCTGTATAAGAACAAGAAAAATAACAAAGGATTTATTTTCTAAATCACTCTACGTAATTTAAACATTGAATTACTTTCTGTGTACTTACTTTTATGGAGAAAAAACTGTAGCAAGAAAGTGCATACTATTAGCTGTAGCCCTGATGAAAGAAGTCAGGAAGAGAAATTAATCTCTGAATGACTGATGTTAGCTCAGGTCTGACTCTGCTATGAACAGGTCCAAACATCTTTCTCTAGAAAAATATTCAGGAAAAGTCCTGGTATTATTTCATTTCCAGAACCTCATGGCATTAGGCCAAGATAGTAATAAATTACATTAAAACTCTAATTATTTTTAAAACCCCAAGCTGAAAAAAACTCACCCCAAATAATAACTAGGGGCAAATACTACCTGACCAAAGAAGATGTCAAGTGATGTAGCACTGCTAAAGACAACATTCTCTACAGGGAAATAGACAAAAGCAATTATAACTTGTTTCTCTGTCTCCTGGACAGGAATTAATACTTGTCCTATTTTAGTTAGTACCACATAATTTGTGGTTCCTGTTCAGTGTATGAAGTGCAGCAGATGTCTGTTAAGGGCTACATCTAGCTTAATTTGAGAGAATTTCCCTATGTCAGCCTGTCTTTATTGGCTATACAGAGAACAAAGTACTCCTGCAAGCATCTAATCTATTAGTCAAAAGAAGGATGCCTAAAGTTAGGCACAGAGACACTGCTTTTTGTTTCATTTGCCTTTCAGATATTTATGAAAAGCACCCTGTTTTTGTTTGGGCTGGGCTTGCTGCTAAATAAATGACAGATGCTCTCTTTTAATCTCTCTTCCCAGAAGAGATGGAAGAGAGAATAATGGAGAGAAACTTATGGATAGAAAAGAAAAATAAAACTACTTTAATGAAATATTACTAATAGAAAGAAAAAATAACAATATCAAAAAGAAAATAATGAAATATATACACTATATGCAAAACCAGTGTTGAGCTCCCAGGATGATGATCATGTCACCATCAGGCACTGGGAAAGTCCCAGACTGCACTCAGGCATGGATGGGAATTAGATTCAGGAACTGCATTCAGGAAAGCATGGATCAGAATCAAAGGCAGACAAACAGAGAGAGTCCTCCTCAGACACAGGCCATTGAAGAAAGAAGACTGACCCCTTTGATTCCTCAGCTTTTATACTGAGCATGATGCAATGGGAGGGAATACACCATTGAACGATTTTGAGTCACCTGTCCTGTCTACTAGTTCCTGAAGGTGCAATCCCTTTATGCTCTTCTGATTCCAACCCTCTAACTTGGCACATAGCAAAGCTAGTTGACCCTGGTTGTTATAGCAATAAGTATAAGCAGGAGCCACTCTGCAGTCATTCCTTGGTATTAACTATAAACATCAGACATAATCAGAAAATGTCTGAAAAATACCCTGTTAATTTCAGAGAGTGCAGTTAGTTAGAAGACACTTAATTGAAAAGTAAAATTACTGAAAAGAAAATTCATACAATCATAGAATCATCGAATGGTTTACACTGGAAGGGACCTTAAAGATCATTGAGTTCCAAGCTCCCTGCCATGGGCAGGGGCACCTTCCAGTAGACCAGGTTGCTTGAAACCCCATCCAGCCTGGCCTTGAACACCTCCAGGGATGGGACATCTACAGCTTCTCTGGGAAAACCATTCCAGTGTCTCACCACCTTCATAGTGAAAAATTCCTTCCTGATATCTAATTTAAATCTACCCTCTTCCAGTTTGAAGCCATTATCCCTCATCCTATCATTACACATCCTTGTAAAAAATTCCTCTACATCTTCCTTATAGGGCCCCTTCAGATATTGATAGGCTGCTATAAGGTCTCCTTGGAACCTTCTCTTCTCCAGGTTGAACAAACCCAGCCTGTCTTCATAGGAGAGGTGTTCCAGCCATCTGATCACCTTTGTGGTCCTGAGGTAGGGTTGTGCGAACATCATGAAGTTCAACCAGGCCAAGTGCAAGGTTCTGCACCTGTATTGCGGCAATCCCAAGCACAAATACAGGTTAGGTGGAGAATGGCTGGAGAGCATCCCTGAGGAGAAGGACTTGGAGGTGTTTGTAGAGGAGAAACTCAACGTGAGCCAGCAATGTGTGCTGGTAGTCCAAGAAGCCAACCACATCCAGGACTGCATCAAACATGTGGCCAGCAAGTTGAGGGAGGTGAGTCTACCCCTCTGCTCCACTCTGGTGAGACCCCATGTGAAGTATTGCATCCAGCTCTGGAGTCCTCAGCACAGGAAGGATGGGGGCCTGTTGGAACGGGTCCAGCAGAGGGCCATGAAGATGATCAGAGGGCTGCAGCACCTCTCCTGTGAAGACAGACAGGGAATTGGGGTTGTTTGGCCTGGACAAGACAAGGTTCCAAAGAGACCTTCTATCAGACTTCCAATACCTGAAGGGAGCCTACAGGAGAGACAGGGAGGGACTCTATCAGGCAGTGTAGCGATAGGATGAGGGGTAATGGTTTTAAACTGAGAGAGGGGAGATTTAGATTAGATACCAGGAAGAAATCCTTTACTGTGAGGGTGGTGAGACGCTGTAACAGAGAAGTTGTGGATGCCCCATCCCTGGAGGTGTTCAAGGCCAGACTGGATGGGGCATTGAGTGACCTGGTCTAGTGGGACGTGCCATGGCTGGGGCGTTGAAACTTGAGCATCTTTAAGGTCCCTTCCAACCCATATCATTCTATGATTGTATGAGCTGGCTGGGCACAGAAGTGAGGCTGACCAGCCTGTAGTTCTGTGGGTCTTCCTTTTTAAAAAGGGGGTTATGTTACCCCATTTCCAGTCAGTGGGAATGTCACCAGACTGCCACCACTTCTCAAATATGATAGATAGTGACTTGGCAACTTCATCTGCCAGTTCCCTCAGGACCTGCAGATGAATCTCACCAGGTCCCATGAACTTGTGCACCTTCAGGTTCCTCAGCTGGTCTCGAACCTCGTCTTCTCCTAAAGTGGGCAGTTCCTCATTCTCCCAGTCCCTGCTTTTGCCTTTTGCAACTTGGGGCGTGTGGTTAGAGCTCTTACCAGTGAAGACTGAGGTAAGAAAGTTGTTGAGTACCTCAGCCTTCTCCATATCTTGGGTGACTAGGTCTCCTGTTTACTTCCTGAGTGGGCCCACATTTTTCCTAGTCTTCTATTTGTGACTGGAACACCTACAGAAGCTTTTTTTGTTGCCCTTGACATCTCTGGCCAGGTTTAACTCTGTCTGGGCTTTAGCTTTCCTAACCTGATTGTTGGTTGCTTGGACAATTTATCTGGATTCCTCTCAGGCTACCTCTCTTTTCTGTTTGAGTTTCTCCAGGAACAACTTGTTCATCCATGCAGGCCTCCTGGCATTATTGCCTGACTTCCTCTTTCTCACAATGGATTGCTCCTGAGCTTGGAGGAGGTGACCCTTGAATACTAGCCAGCTTTCTTGGGGCCCTCTTTCTTCCAAGATTTTATCCCATGACACTCCATGAAGCAGATCCCTGAAGGGCCAAATTCTGCTCTCGTGAAGTCCAGGATAGCAAGCTTACTGTACACCTTCCTCGCTGTCCTAAGGATCTCAAACTTCACCCTCTCATGGCCACTGCAACAAAGGCTTCCCTTGAGCAAGAGGTTCCTCACCAGCCCCTCCTTGTTGGAACAAGGTCCAGCAAGGAACCTCTCCTCATTGGCTCCTGCGTCACTTGGAGAAGAAAGTTATCATTGATGCATTCCAGGAACCCCTTGGATTGCTTATGCCCTGCTGTGTTTTCTTTTCAGAAGACATTGAGGTCGTTGAAGTTCCCCATGAGAACCAGGGCTTATGAACGTGAGGCTGCTGTTATCTATAGAGGGGCTCTTGTGCTCAGTCCTCCTGGTCAGGTGGCCTGTAGTGGACCCCCACTGTAACATCACTGGTTCCTGCCCTCCCTTTAATCTTTACCTGTAAGCTCTCGGTTAGCTCCTCATCCATCCCCAGGTGGAGCTCAATGTACTCCAACTGGTCATTGACATTGAGGAGAACAGCCCCTCCTCATCTCCCCTACCTGTCCTTCCTGAAGAGTCTGTATCCTTCAATTCCAACACTCCAGTCACAGGAGTTCTGTTTCACCTCCAAACAAGACATACCCAAAATAATGAAAATTAATTCATCTTGCAGCTATTGCTGTTGAAGCCAACTGAAGTCTCTCCACGGATAATTTTCTTTATGTTTTGTAGTTTTCTGTCAATAAGAGTAAATGATAAAATTATTTGTTATTCCCAGTAGAATTCATGAGAGCTCTCACAGAATCTCTTCCACACCAGCCACCCAGTTCCAATACTGAATAGCATGTCTTCTGGAAATGGAGCACTCTAAAAACATGCAAAGGTCTTAAACACACTATCACTGAATCACCTATTTCTAAAATCCTTTTGCTTACTGATGAAAAGTAGTAAGACAAACAGGTGTTTAAAAATGAGATTACAGGAATTTACCAGTCTGCTGTCTCTTTACTTTAGAAAACATTTTCTAGAACTGCCCACATTACTTCCTAAACCCACTGCCTCTCAATTTTTATTTTTTTTATATTATGGCATACTTTTTCTGATATGCAACTGTGTAGTCACAAGAAAGATGGCTCATAAGCAGTACCTTTGATCAGACACTGGGACTATGGTTAATACATCATTCTCCTCAGTTCAGGGGCACTTATCCAAGCCAAGCTCTTATGACTGGTGGATAAGGACAGCCAAGTCAAGCACACTGTGTTCACTTCTGGTCTAATGTAACCACTTAACAGCTTAGATTTCAGGCTGTATGATTTATTTGCCTTTTTATTTCTACAAAATTTTATATCTCTTTTATTTTTTGGAAACTCATACTACATGATAGATACATATCTAGCTATATTAGATACATCTCTAATCTCAGAATTTATTTTTTATTCCTAGCCATATATAAATGTCATGTGTATTCAAAGTTTTACTTTGAAGGAGAAGTGAACCCGTGTGAGACCTCAAATTTCAGTTTCTGGCCACATTTCTATTTTATGGAAGCTGATTAGCATGCCGAACAAGGAGGGAAAGAGAAAGTATACTTATCGCTTCATGAATACAGATTATGAACTTGCATTGTCATTGAAAGCTAAATGTGGTAGGCATAAAATACTATATTTTATGATCTTTCAAATACCAACCATTTTTTTTCAACTTTTTTTTTCAAAAATAAGTCAAATTCTCTGAAAGTATTTCCAATATCACGTTATTTCATCCTTCTACTTAATTACCCAAGCATTTTATAGTTATTTATTATTCACATGAGAGTTTTATCTTAAATATTTCCTGTAAATTTATGAAGGGAATCACATGCAAATGTTAAACTATCAGTTCTTGAATATTTGCCAGTGCTTTTCCTGTTAATTTTGCAGTACAAACACATCAAAAGATTAATTTATATATAGCAAAATAATCTTCAACTTTCAAAGAGATAATTCAATATTCATAAGCTGTTCCTGCATATCAATAACAGAAGACAAAAGACATACGACTATGTGTAGACATACATGTACATTCATACAAATACTTATGCACAATGTGTATATGTAAAAACATCAATATACACATCCATATAATATATGTGTACGTTGTAAAAATACATGTATATGTGTAAAAATATTGCATACATATACCCACTCATATTGCAGTAGGACGCAGAAAAGCCTAATATATTTATATTTCAATTATAGTCTTTGTTATCTTAAGTAATTTATAGAATCATGGAATCATCTAGATTGGAAAGGACCTTAAAGATCATCTAGTCCAACCATCAACCTAACTCTGACCAAAAAAAAAAAAAAAAAAAAAAAAAACAAAAAAAAAAAAAAAAAAAACCCACAAAAAAAAAAAAAAAACCCTTTTAATTTTGAGTGAA
>NW_015090999.1:5146089-5318242 GCF_001431845.1 Calidris pugnax | reverse complement strand
GCAGCCCATTCCAATGCTGGATAACCCTTTCCGTGAAGAAATGTTTCCTAATATCCAATCTAAACCTCCCCTGGCACAACTTGAGGCCACTTCCCCTTGTCCTATCTCCTGTGACTTGGGAGATGAGACCGATCCCTGCTTCTCTACACCCCTCCTTCAGGTAGTTATAGAGCGCAATAAGGTCTCCTCTCAGACTCCTCTTCTTCGGACTGAACAACCCCAGCTCCCTCAGCCCCTCCTCATAAAATATACTCTCCAGACCCCTCACCAGCTTCGTTGCTCTTCTCTGGACCCACCCCAGCACCTCAATGTCTTTTTTGTGGTAAGGGGCCCAAAACTGGACACAGTACTTGAGGTGAGGCCTCGCTAGTGCTGAGTACAGGGGGATGATCACCTCTCGGGTCCTAATCATCACACTGTTCCTGATACAGACCAGGATACCATTGGCTTTCTTGGCCACCTGGGCACACTATTTGTTGATATGTGATTTTACTCTATTTTTTCCTTAAACGTTTTGAAATACAAATGTAAACAATGCTCTGAATTCAACATAATCATAGAATCATAGAATCATAGAATCATAGAATGGTTAGGGTTGGAAAGGACCTCAAAGATCATCGAGTTCCAACCCCCCTGCCATGGGCAGGGATACCTCCCACTAGACCAGGTTGCTCAAGGCCACATCCAGCCTGGCCTTGAACACTTCCAGGGATGGGGCATCCACAACTTCCCTGGGCAACCTGTTCCAGTGCCTCACCACCCTCAGAGTAAAAAATTTCTTCCTGATATCTAATCTGAATCTTTTTTCTTCCAATTTAAAACCATTTCCCCTTGTCCTATCATTACCCTTCCTGGCAAAGAGTCCCTCTCCAGCTCTTCTATAGGCACCCTTCAGGTATTGAAAGGCCGCTATAAGGTCTCCCCGGAGCCTTCTCTTCTCCAGGCTGAACAATCCCAGCTCCCTCAGCCTGTCTTCATAGGAGAGGTGCTCCATCCCTCTGATCATCTTCGTGGCCTGTTCCAGTTGGTCCATGTCCTTTCTGTGTTGAGGACTCCAAAGCTGGACACAGTATTCCAGGTGGGGTCTCACGAGTGCAGAGTAGAGGGGCAGAATCACCTCCCGAGACCTGCTGGCCACACTTCTCCTGATGCAGCCCAGGACACGGTTGGCTCTCTGGGCTGCCAGCGCGCACTGCCGGCTCATGTTGAGCTTCTCATTCATAAGCACTCCCAAGTCCTTCTCCTCAGGGCTGCTCTCCAGCCAATCTCCACCCAACCTGTATTTGTGCCTGGGGTTGCCACGTCCCAGGTGCAGGACCCTGCACTTGGCTTGGTTGAACCTCATGCAATTTGCACGGGCCCACCTCTCCAGCCTGTCCAGGTCCCTCTGGATGGCATCCCTTCCCTCCAGCGTGTCAACTGCACCACCAAGCTTGGTGCCATCAGCAAACTTGCTGAGGGTGCACTCTATCCCACTGTCCATGTCTCCAACAAAGATGTTAAATAGTACTGGTCCCAATACCGACACCTGTGGAACACCACTCGTAACTGGCCTCCACCTGGACATTGAGCTGTTGACTGCCACCCTTTGGGTGTGGTCGTTGGCACAGGATAGTAAGCATGCCGCTTGTCAGTTCCATAGGATCACCTTGTTCCCAGATCTGCTGTGTAATCACAGAGCTTGGCCATGGAATCTTCACTCCACTCCATCTTCTGTGTTGCTTTTGCAAGCAATATTGTTCAGGGAGTCAGGGATGTAGCAGATTCCTCGCATACCAGCCGCCGCTGTGTTTTACTCTGGAAACGCTTCAATTTCACATCTTTTCCTTAATGTGTGAACAATGCTATATGTTTTTAATAAAAATCATATTTTAGGAATTATTCCAAAGACTGAAGCTGCTGAAAGCTGAGAGCAAGTCCAAGCATTTGTCTTGCCCAGTTGAATAAAGAGGTAAAATGAAGTGGTTCTCCCTTAAACAGCTCTAGGTGCAAATATTTAGGGAACTGAGTAATTAATAATTCAATTGACTGACTGGATTTCACTTTATTAACTAGATGTTGATAAGCTATATAGGGGTCTT
This sequence comes from Calidris pugnax, assembly GCF_001431845.1. Classification (NCBI taxonomy): domain Eukaryota; kingdom Metazoa; phylum Chordata; class Aves; order Charadriiformes; family Scolopacidae; genus Calidris; species Calidris pugnax. Next base: position 5,316,161 of record NW_015090999.1, on the reverse strand, counting down.
AGGTACCTAATAAACCCATAGACACCTAAACATAACCGTTTTACTCTCAGACTTATTCCACCCTCAGATGTATACATTTCCTTCTCTCAGTTAATTCTTCATTTTATGCATTCATTTTATAGTAATCACTATCTTCTCCCTTCAGAGTAAACTGGGATCTAATTTACCAATCAGATGTAGACAGCTACATGGCAAACATCTTTACTTGAGCATGTCACCACAAACTTCCTTTACAGTCCCTAAGAAGAAATGTTATTGTAAGATTTAGTTAATCTCATCCTCATATAGACACCTCAAGACAATTCAAGTACTTCTGTATAGGTATCTAATGACATTAAATGCACTCTATGATATTCTACCTGAACTTCAGCTGCCAGTTTAAAAAGTCATTTGTCCTGTTTTTTGACCTGCAACCCCTATGTGGATGTCAAAAATATCACAGGGGATCTCAGATGTACCTGACATCAGTGTGAAATAACAGAATTAAGTTGCAAACAGAAGTCATGTTTGTCATAGAAATGTTGACTACTTTCCATTGACTGTGATGGGGACATAGGCTGATTTTCCGCTTGTCAATGTCTACACAGCAGGCATTTGAATTTAACATTTAAATTTACAAGTGCAGAATTTTTGATTGTGGTGCTGTCTATAGCCCAAAAGCCTTCTCGGTTTCAAGTAATGGACTGTACAATCTTAAACTGAGACTCTGACTTAGGCTTTTATTCCAAGCTCTTTAACTTACTAAGCAAGTTATGCGTGTTCTTCCTTTAGTACTACCTATAGGACTTTTGCCTGTTCGTTTTGGTTGCTATCACAATGTATGGGGCTGTATCAAAAGCAGATGTGCCATTTGAAGAGAATATGTCACTCCTAAGCCATAAGAGTTCCTCCAGCTCAGTTTGGATTTTTGGCACTTTTTGTTTGTACAAACCTTATGTCGTGAGTTTTAGAGGTAGCTCTACATTCTCATATGTAAATGAAAGTTTGGAGGGAGAACAGAAATAAAATTTCTTAAATATAGGTCTTATTTATCCACGATCCAGATAGGCAGAATTTCCAGAAAGGGAGGGATCTTTTATTCTGTTGTTGCTTTTCTTATGTTTCTGCTATGAGGATATAATTTCAAAGAGATCTTCTGCTTAAATTTTCAGCCCACAATTTGTCTGCTGACTTTATGATACCAGTACGGACACGAACTACTATTCATCTTGTTAAAAATGGCAGAACTTATCTGATAAATTAGGAGAAAAAGCTTTTAAGTGGATCATAGGCAAGAGTGGCTTCTCTATTTCTGAGCATGAAAGTTCTTTTGCTATGAAAATGACTCTTTTCTAAGAAACAGCTAGTTCCAATAGAAACATGTACTAAAGAGTTGTATTAAACTAAAAGATAAGAAATTAAATCAATAAGTTCACTGTCTATCTGCCCTAATAAAAATTAAATGAAATTGAAATCACTAGATTTTCATGAGACGGTGAAGCTTTACCACTCAGTTGATTCTGCATAATGAAGACTTACTAGAGAAAGTAAGTGTCTTACTTAACAAAAACTAAGATTATGCTAGCCATTAGCATCAGGCTCCAATGAGGTTTAACAGATACGGATCGTAACAATGATGTAATAAAGATATCTGCTGGGAATTTACATCAGCATATAAACAGTTAAATTCAGAGACTATTGTTAAAACATGAAAGTTATATATGCAAGAATAGATTTATATTCATATATGCACATATATATGTTGTTAAAAATTGTACATAATAGATACTTTTCTTTGAATTCATATTGCAAATCTCTTTCCTAATATGTTATTTACTGTTCTATACACAGATTCTCTTTTTTAAAAGGTGAAAAAATTACTATAAAATTAGTTAATGAAGCCTAAAATTCTAACCTGAGTTTCCAGCTGCTTCAGTAGATGTGTTGAGACTCAAAAATGTCCCTTGCTGCCCAGTGCTTCCTGATAATGGGTTAGATTTGAAGGATTTAATAATACCATTAAGACAGCAACTGAATTCTCTCAGTTGAATCTAAAGGAATGAGAAAATAAATTTGAAATACTTAGCTTTAAAAAAAAACCCAAAGCAACACAAGGCTTATAGTAAGTTCTTCTTGCATTTTTTCTGCTGTTCATCTTCTCTATTTCCACCCAGAACTGTCTGTGTTCTTTTCACTTCTACTTACAGCTGATGTTATGTTAATAGAAACACAATAGCCAGTTGTTGCCTTTTCCTTGCTTTTTTGACATATGATTTTCTTAAAGAGATTCAGAATAAGATGCAAGAATTTCAAAGGAACTGAAAACAACATGCTTCACAATGCTTTCTTTTGTACTGCTGAATTTGCTCTTGCTGATAAGAAAGACAAGAAGTAGCTTTAGTATTTCTCATTTGTAGCATTCATGAAGAATCACATCTGACTGTGCTATGAATGTTTTGGTAGAATCTTCAATAGAAAATGCCACCACTAAACAAATAGGCAAAATTTAAGGGTGAAATCAAAAAAGTCATAAGGGATTTTGACAGAAGAGAACTTGATTTTTCCATTTTCATTCAGGGTGAATACTGTATTATTTCTGAGTGACTTTACTGATTTATTAGGGCGGTGGAACCTGGCCCAGAACGAATTATGATATCATTGCCATTTCCAGAAATAATTAACCTTCAGAAAACATTGATATAAATAATATTGCTGCTGAAAATATATCCTCTAATCCTTGGACAATCAGTGATACAAATAAGCTTGTAGTGAACCTCCAAACAGTGGTGCATGATAGATAAGATCCGCATTAAACAGGAGACTAACACACATCTGACTAGTTTATTTTAGCAATTCAAGCATAACAAAGTTTGTTAGACAATTTGGAATTTTTCAGATATATTCACCTGTTGTCCCACCCACTAGAATCCTAGACTCATAGAATCACTTAGGTTGGAAAAGACACTTAAGATCATCAAGTCCAACCATTAACCTGCCACTGCCAAGTCTACCAATAAACCATGTCCCTAAGCAGCACGTCTAAATGTCTTTGAAATATTTCCAGGGATGGTGACTCAATCACTGCCTTGGTAGCCTGTTCCAATGATTTCATAACTTTTTCAGTGAAGAAATTTTTCCTAATATCCAATCTGAACCACCCCTGGCACAACTTGAGGCCATTTCCTCTTGTCCTATCGCTTGTTACTTGGGAAAAGAGACCGACCTCTACCTACAATGTCCTTTCAGGTAGTTCAAGGGAGTGATAAGGTCTCCCCTCAGCCTCCTTTTCTCCAAACTAAACAACCCTAGTTCCCTCAGCTTCTCCTCATAAGACTTGTTCTCTAGACCCTTCACCAGGTTCATTGCCCTTCTCTGGACACGCCCCTGCACCTCAATGTCTTTCTTGTAGTGAGGGGTCCAAAACTGGGCACAGTATTTGAAGTGCTGGCTCACCAGTGTCAAGTACTGGGGGACAATCACTTCCTTAGTCCTTCTGGCCACACTATTTCCTGTACAAGCCACGATGCTGTTGTCCTTCTTGACCACCTCGGCACACTGCTGACTCTTGTTCATCCAACTGTCAATCAATAGCCCCAGATCCTTTTTCCCTTGGGCAGCTTTCCAGCCACTCTTCCCTGTAGTTCTGGGTTGTTGTGACCCAAATGCAAGGCCCGGCATTTGGTCTTGTTGAATCTCATACAGTTGGCTTTGGACCACCGATCCAGCCTGTCCAGATCCAAGGCTCTGTAGAGCCTTTCTACTGTCAAGTAGATAAATACTCTCACCCAACTTGGTGTCATCTGCAAATTAGCTATCTAGCATGTGATTAGAGATAATTCTTCACGTCATATTGACTGAAAAACAACCCAACCCTATTAATGGTACTGCAACACTGCATTACTGGCTAGACATAATTACTTCTTTTTAAGCAGATACCATCAGTGGTACCACCTACCATTCTCCAGAGAGCAAAAGGCCTAGCTCCTTCCATACAACAGTGATATCAATAGAATTTCTTGTCATAGTTTTTCTTTTAAAGATATACTACTACGGCTACCTGTTATAGGACTTGGTGATCATGTAAGTGTCAAAAGAGAAAAACACAGGAAAATATTTTTTCTTTTAAAGATCTCCCTGTTGTAGTCTTTCCTTTTCAGAAGGCAAGCAGTGGCCATGCAGTCTTTTTAACTTTACTTGCATAATTCAATAACCTTACATTTCCATTTGAGGAAAAGACATTGCAGATTTCAGACATAAACACATTCTTAAGCAAAAGTGTTCTGAAAAGCCCTTTGACTCAGAGTTCACTGAAAATGGAATATTGACATATATCAAGCATAAGTACATCATTGAGAATCTTAATGTCATTGTTAGCATACTAACGGTGTCCTTAACTATACCATATTACTCCTATTTGGCAGGAAATTATTCACAACTGCACTTTCTTTCACATTCACTTTTTTACTCTACAGTTATATGCACAAGGCCTTGTATTATGCCATGTACAACCCAACCCTCCTCTTTCCTTATTGTTATTTTTCTTGTCTCAAGGGCAAACTGAGATAATAAAAGAAAAAATAAACCTTCATTCCAATACAATTTTAATATGGTTAACTACTGAATAATGAATTACAGTTAAGCTGAATTTTTAAGGCTTTCCATACCTGTAAGGACATTCAAACACAATGAGACAATAAAGTCCAGGTTCATCCTTGTTTATTTTCGCAGGGTTTTTTCATGCATTCTTCCCAGTGTTATGAGCCATAAAATGCTGTCTGTATTGAGACACTTATAGAAAGGAGTAAGATAATTCTATAACATAGATAAGACAGATAATATGGACCTTGAAATTACACCTCCTTTCCCTCTCTCCCTCTCTGAGGGCAGCAGCAAGAAAGATGACCTCGTTAGAAAGGCATAATTTCTGAACAGAAGAAAATACCAGCTGAAATACAGAAAAAATGCCTGCCAGTGTGGGAGCTGTGAGCCTGAGAATTAGGCCTGGGAACCAGAAGCGTCCTTCAAAAGTGCAGCTGGCATCTTTGAAGTAGAGCTGGGTACTAAGAAACCGAACACATCTGAACTGCAAAATCAAGGAACAGTAATGACAGCTTATTGTTTGAAAAGGTGAAAAGATAGTCTGCAAAAAGCATAAAACATCCTACCTACCTTTGCTATTCTAACTTCAAGAACAGGAAACCAGTTCTGGTCTGAAAGAACAGAAAACCTTACCACCTGGTGAAAAGTGGAGATTAACAGAATCTATTGGCTACTTGAAGTGGTGATGTTCTATGCCCTCTTACATTTCTAGGATATAAAAAGGACGTAATTTTTATCCAAAATGTAGCCTCTCGCTCTGAGAGCTTCCTGCGCTGCACATACTTTTCCTTTCCTAAACAGGCTGAACTCTCCGCCCAAACTTTCTACAAGACCTTGGACCCTTGCAGGGCACACCTGGCAGACTCCAAACTCCCTGACTTGGATCTTCTTTGACATGAAACTGCCTGTTATTTTACCAGACCGCCTCTGGGCCCACTTCTGGGGTCAGTTTGGTTTGTCCTCCCACTTGTGGGATGGTTGGGTCCCTTATAGACGATAAAGCTTCCATGCCACTGGAACCCACCTGTGAACCCACCACAGTTGTGATTTCTACACATCTGCAGGCTGGATAATCCTTCATGTCATAACATCTTCTAACACAGTAAATGCTTCTTGTGAAGTAGATTTGCTTATTGGTTTTTGAACACCCCACTCATGATAACTGAAGTGGTGTAATGGTGGAAATCCATAATGGTGGAAATTCCATAATAGTGAAAAACCCACCACATTTCTCACTCTGTTCTTTTCAATTCATTCTCTGCAGGGTCAGAACAGTATTATTCCATCACCAGAAGCCAAAACTAAAGAACAGAGGAAACATTTTTGGCACTGCCTTCATTAATACAGGCCTTTAATGGTATTTTGTGCCTAATATTCACTGCATGTGCTTTATATCTCATTTACTAGAGCTAAACATTTTGAATTAAAATAGTATTCTGTAGTAGAATGGAAGTCTGTATTTACGCATTGCTTGTCATTTTTAACAGGTTTGCATTAGTGCCCCAAGGTAAAAATAAGTATGTAAGACTAATAAGATAAATTGAATAGCCAAGTGCACAAATTCCATCTTTATTCAGGTTACACATTGCTATGACTAGACACTTTAGCATTCATCTTCAATCTTTAAAAAATGCTATATTACTGTTTACTTAGACAAGTATGTGACTCATTATATATCTCTGTGTCTACATGTATCTATGTATACAGAGACAGAATATAACCCATTTACAAATGTTACCTCTGTGAAAAGAGATATAGATCAGATAGTAGCATATCTGCAAACTCAGTGAACTCCATGCATGAAGGTTTACTCTCTGCAGTCTTCTTCATATCTATTGTGAGGTCTGAGAACTATATATGCAATCTGTATTACAGTCTTTCAATTTATTTTGTCTTAGTGAAGTGAAGCAAAGGGAAGCCTTCGGCATAACTAATTATTTTTGTGTGGCTCTCTCACAGATTTCACTTTGTAATCTCCATTTTAGCATGTCTGTCAAAATGTTATATGGCAGAACTGTTCAAATGTCAAAGCAAACATTAATACCAATACACATACAAAAAAACCACCACCACTGAAAGAACAAAATGACCCTTACATCTGAAAAACTACACTGGTACTTTGTATTGGGAAACAACAACAAAAAATATCTCCATTACTATTGATGTTTACTTTGATCAATTCTGTCATACCTTTATTGCTGGATTTTTGAAAAAGAATCTTGAAAATTTGATTTTTTATGACTGAAATCAGGAATGGCATGTTTTAGAAATAAAATAAAATTAAAAAAGGATACTTTTCTTAGTAAAAAGTACCAGTTCAGTGACACATGCATCACTACCAAAATGGAGACTGTAGAATGGGCTTCTAGACCTGAGGCCATCATTAACTCACAGAACAAAATGCAGGATAAATTTATACTTGGATTGTACATTGTCCTGTAGTTTGCTGTTTTTTATAAGAACTATGCAGACTGCTTCTCTAATACCAAATAATTACTGTTGTTGTTGACTTGTTTTGTCTTTTTGTGGTTAAGATGACCCCTTGTTAATCATAAAATTCTTGATTTCCCATCACACTGTCCCTGAAGTTTTAAAATAGAAACAAGAGCTCTAATTGCCGTGTAGCTGCTGAGAAAATAATGTCAAAGCAACTGTGGGCCTGGGAAGATTCTGAAGAACTTCTGAAGCCTAAAACTAATGAGACTGTGGAATGCCACTACCCTAGAAGGTGTTAGACATAAGCTCTATATTAAATCTGACTCAATAATAGGGTTTGAACTTCATGGGAAGCTTTTTAAATTTTGGGTTTATTCCAAAAAAAAAAAGGCTGAAGTTAAATAGCAGGCAAACAAAGAAACCCAGCATTTCTCATGGACTGATCTGCAGCTGTCCCATGAAACTGGCATTCCCAGACCAGCATAGAGCAGATCAAAGGTAAATGACACAGTATTATATAGTCCAGCTGGAAAGGACTTGTAGAGTGTCCACTTCTGCTCGTAGCATGACCAGACTTACTTATTTCATGCATGTCAAGTATATTTTTAGGTTGCTTTCAAAGGCCTCTATTTTGGAGACTCACAATATCCTGTGGGCAATTTGTTCCAGTTTTCCTAATGTCCAGTGGAAATCTCCATTGCTGCACTTAACCCCCTTATTTATTCTCCTATTCATCCTGGATGTGGAGATTGACATATCTGTATAAAAACAAGAAAATCAGGGAAATTACTGTTTGGATGGTACATAATTATTGTTTTTATATATCTGCTACAACCCCCATTAATCTAGATGTTGGGAGATATATATATTATTTATATATTTATATATATATATATATATATATATAGTATTTATTTAGTGTTGTGATTTTTTTTTTTTGTCATTGAAATATAACAAGTTTAATCTTTTTCTCAGATAGACTTATTCAGTGAAAAGTAAAAGACATGCTAACTAAAGTAAGCATTATATAGGTTTAGGAAAGACGTTGATAAATCTGACTATCTATTAGGAAGCATATAGAAAAGATTATGAGTTGTAAAAATTTAAGAATGTATGTAGCCATGTTTACATCAAAAATAAACAACTGCTATGTTTTAAGCTTCTCTTTGTTTTTCTAAAGTAAGTCTATAAGGGAATTGGTGTTTATAACTTACTGAAGATTAAGAACTTGGGAACTTCCTCTTTTTTTATTTAATATCTCTTTATAAATCACATAGTGTAAATAATTACATATATAAGATGAAACCATTATTTTTAGTGAAGGTGAGTTTATAATCTTTACAGCTAGTGCTGTTCACTCTTATAGAATGGAACTTAATTGTACCTTCTGGAATGTTCATAGTGACTCTCGATGCCTTGCATAAAACACAGGGCACCATTTGGTTCATAACAGACAAATTTTTCTGCAACACCAAAAAACTACACATAAAAGGAAGAGTGTGAACTATTCTTCAATATTGTTAGATTTCTATAGGAGAAATACCTCCATTTATAAAGTATTTTAACACAATGAAAATAATAAAATACTATCTTGCTATCATTTAGTAAATGGCATCTTGAAGTACCCAAAATTGTCTGACAGAGTCATAGAATAGTTTGGGTTGGAAGAGGCTTTGAAGGTCATCTAATCCAAATCCCAACCTGACTTTGAATGTTTCCAGGGCTGAGGGATCTACCGCCTCTTTGGGAAACCTGTTCTAATGCTTCACCACTTTCATCATAAAAAATTTCTTCATGTCCAACCTAAATCTACCCTGTCTTACTTTAAAATCATTACCACTTGTCCTAATGCAACAGAGTCTACTAAAAAATCTATCCCTGTCTTTCTTATAAACCCCCATAAAGCATTGAAAGGCTGGAAGGTCCCCCCAGAGACCCTTCTCCAGGCTGAACACCCCCAACTCTTTCAGCGTGTCCTCACAGGAAAGCTGTTCAATCCCTCTACTCATTTTTGTGGCCCTTTCTGAACCTGTTCTAACAGGGCCATGTCTTTCCTGTATTCGGGACTGCCGAGTTGGACACAATACTCCAGGTGGGGTCTCATGAGAGTAGAGTAGAATCACCTTCTTTGACCTTCTGGCCACTCTTCTTTTGATGCAGCCCAGGGTGCGGTTGGCTTTCTGGCCTGTGAGCACACATTGCCAGGTCATGTCCAGCCCTTCATCCACCAGTACCCACAGCTCCTTACCAGCATGGCTATTCTCAATCCGTTCATCTACCAGCCTGCATTAATACAGGGGTTGCCCTGACCCATGTGAGGACCTTGTACTTGGCCTTGTTAAACCTGCTGAGCTTCACATGGGGTCACTTCTTGAGTGTTTGCAGGTCCCTCTAGATGGCATCCCATCCCTCAGGCATGTCAACCACACCACTCGGCTTGGTGTCGTCCACAAACTGGCTGAGGGTGCATTCATTCCCACTCTCTATGTCATTGATGAAGATATCAAACAGTCCCAATACAGATTCCCAAGGGACACCACTTATTACTGATCTCCGTCTCACCATTGAGCTGTTGACCACTATCCTCTGGATGCAATCAACCAACTAATTAGTCATCCACCAAATCAACTACACATCAAATCCGTATCTGTCCCATTTAGAGAGAAAAACGTTGCAGGGGACTATATCAAAGGCCTTACAGAATTCCAGATAGATGACATCCATAGCTCTTCCCTTGTCCACTAATGTAGCCATTCCATCACAGAAGATCACTAGGTTGGTCAAGGCAGGACTTGCCCTTGGGAAAGACATGCTGGCTATTGCAAATCACCTCCCCGGCCTTCATGTGCCTTAGCATAGCTTCTAGGACTTTCTGTTCCATGATGCAGGCAGAGAGGTGAGGCTGACAGGTTGGTAATTCCCAGAATCCTCCTTTTTACCCTTTTAAAAAATGTGTACAATGTTTCCCTTTTCCAGTAACCAAACACCTGGTTTCTTCATGTGCCTTAGCATAGCTTCTAGGACTTTCTGTTCCATGATGCAGGCAGAGAGGTGAGGCTGACAGGTTGGTAATTCCCAGAATCCTCCTTTTTACCCTTTTAAAAAATGTGTACAATGTTTCCCTTTTCCAGTAACCAAACACCTGGTTTCCATGACTTTTCAAATATGATGGAGAGTGGCTTAGCAAGTACCTCAGCCGGTTCCCAGGACTCTGGTTTGTATGTCATCAGGTCCCATAGAATTCTGTATGTTCATGTTGCTCAGGTGATCATGAACCTGATCTTCTCTTACAGTGGGAAGGACTTTGCTCCCCCAGTCCCTGTCTTGTGGTCCATCCACTTGAGAAGTGTGGAAAGAAAGGTTGCCAGTGAAGACTGAAGCAAAAATGTTATTGAGTACCTCAGGCTTCTCCTTGTCCATTGTTGCCAGTTTGCCACTCTTGCTTATCAGTGCTTTCTTTGATTTTCCTTTTCTGACATACCTGTAGAAACTCTTCTTATTCTTTGTGTCCCTTGCCAAGTTCAGCTCCAGCTGTGCCTTGACCCCATCCCTGCACAACCAGCCAGCATCCCTATACTCTTCCCAGGATATCTGTCCCATAGTCCACTGCTTGCTTATTTCTTTCTTGCCCTTTAGTTTGACCAGCCAGTCTCAACTCAGCCTCACCAGTCGCTTGCCTTTCTTTCCTAATTTCTTACATCTGGTGATCAAGAGCTCTTGTTCTCTGTGGAAAGCATCCTTAAAGTTCTGCCAGCTCTTTCTTCTTCCTTGTCCCTGAGGGAAATTTCCCAAGGAGTCCTATTTACTAACTCCTTGAACATGTTTAATTTAATCCAAACATTTTCCCTTCAAAATATGTTGTCCTCAAAATCTCTTTAAAAATATTTGTGGCTCCCTTTCCTCTTGTGGTGTCCATACCATGTTCATAGTTACACTGATCGTAATTGCACTGAATGCAGAAGAGTTTTTAAAAACTCAATCTCTATTTATTTCAGTGTCAATAATAACCTTGCTCTTCATGAATGTAATGTATCAACTAATTCCATTAGCTTGTGTTACAGGTTCTACTGAAACAACATGGGTTTTTATTCATTTTTGGGTTTTGTTTTTGTTTTTTTACTAGCTGATTTCAAGTAGTGTCTATGTAGATCCAAGAACAAAACTTTATGCAGAACATTTCTTGAAGGTGATTATTGATTGAACTATTTTTAAGTTCAACCCTTTTTTTTTTCACAAACCACATAAAGTAACTCAACCCAAATTCTTTAAAATTATGTACAATGCACATTTTACTGCTAAAATGACTTGATAGCACAATGGTTGTCAAGTAATGTGAAGTCATTACAGGATATTTAAATTTGCTGCACTCAAAATCTTGCTGAAGGCCAAAAAGTAAGAGCACCTTACCTATAAGTAAAGCCAAGAATTCATTGTTAGTATAAATTAACTATTAAGAGTCTAATCATTATTAGTGCAGATCTAATTGCTGGCAAAAAAAAAGAGAGAATGCAGAAAAAATCATTGTGCACATGCTTCTCAGATTCAACTCCTATTCCCAGTGTTATGCTCACCCTCCCACTGCTCCTCTGGGCCTTAAGGTTGTTGTTTTCGTTCTGGTATGTGTGTATGAATTGAGAGTGAGGGGGTTGACAGTGAGTTGCAAGCTTCTGGAGTCCTTTACAGGGAGGACTATCATGTTCACTTTGATGGGTCTCCCTTCCTCTCTTTAAGGGTCTAGTTGGGGTCATTTTGACATGTTTACTTACATGCTTTTACACCCTTGCTCTTTCTTCATTGGTCTGGATCTCCATGTTACATCCAAATTCACTATATATCTTGCCCTTTACATATGTTGGTTATTTTTTCTTTCTTTGTTACTCTGAAATCCAACACTGTCCAGCTCTGGGTCTGTACTTTAACTGATGAGTGAATTGTTCGTAGCCGCGGTGTTTCTGGTGCCAAGTCTGTCCCCTGTCTCTTACCAGCTATGCCTGTGCTCCTCTGCACCACATCCTGTGTCCTAATTCTCCAGGTCTCTGCTGTCCAACCATATCTGGATTTCTCTACACTATGTCACTGTGTTAGAGCCATGTATGTCTCTATACATAATAACTAGTTCTCTCAACTATGGTTATGCTGGTCTAAAGGAAGAGCAAATTGGTCATAGGTACCTGACCAATTAGGGAAATTGCTGTTACAGCTAGATCAAGCAAAACAAACCTGCAGGTAGGTCAACAAATGTTCAAACAAAGCAGGCATGACAAGCCTCATCCCTGAGGCCTTGCAGATTCAATACAAAGCTCATGGTCTGTTACTACCAATGGCAATGCTGTATTACATTGCTATGTCACTGCAAACTGTTCTGCCCATATACTCCTTCTATTTAGGTTTTTTTTTTTTTACTAGAAAGTCACAAAGCAGCGGTGCCATGAAGAAATTTAGGGTTGAGATGTACACAGGGACAGAACCACAATATTCAATTGCATAAGATTTTAGATTAAATAGTAGGAAAAAATTCTTCACCCAAAGGTTGGGCAAGGATTGGAACAGGCAGCCCAGGGAAGCAGTTGAGTCACGATCTGTGGAGATGTTGAAAAAAACACGTAGATGTGGTGCTTAGAGGCATGTTTTGGTGGTGGACTTGGCACTGTTAGGTTAATGATTGGACTTGATGACCTTAAGTTCCTTTCCAACCTAAATGCGTTCTATGATCTTATGATTTAAAATTTCTTTATGATGGAACATGGGTATAGTAGGTAGATTCTTTTTTTTTTTCCCAAGGTCTCTATCCTACAACACACACTTTCTGTGCAGAATACAAACTCACACAAAATACTGTGGTCCAGCTGTAACAGGCAAGCTCCAAAGATTTAAGGAAAAAGGACACTCCCTTGTCTGATTTGGCTGGTGACCTGGCCATCATGCACAGCAGCTCAACTCCAGACTCAGCCTTCCTCAAGATGTTGGTTGTCTGTAGATTTATCCCCAATAGTGGGCTGTTTTCATATTTTTTTGCTTTCCAACTCAGATGGTAGCCATATGCTGACAGACCAATATATGTGTACATACATGCATGATTTTCATACAGTTCTTTCACAATTTAGTTACGGCACCTTAGTAGATTCAGAGTCACTACCAGTCATTCATTTTATATCTGAAAAATGAATGATTCCTCAAAAAGAAACGTTTTATCCTTTCTGCTCAGTGAAAGCATTTTTTCTTGTTCAAGTAAATTAAAACAAGTAGGTTTTAACAGCGTAAATCCTGCTGTCAAGCCCAACATCTCTAGAGCTAGTGAATTTTCATAATAATACTCTTCTGAATTGCAGGCTGGAACTTAAAATCTATATACATTCAGACATCATAGAAACTGTGTCACATAGAAAACAGGATTGTATTTATCAAGAGATGTCATAAAAAAACAGGGTTTAGTATCAAGGCAGAAAAATAGATTTGGTGAGTCACTGATAAGATCAAATCATCCAAACAGAGACAGACTGTGACTAAAAGCAAGGCATTTCATCAGCCCACCAGAACATAAGTGCTATTTGAAAAAAAATGCTGGGATACTAGAAGTTTTGAAGAAATAAACATAAATTATAACTTTTTCTTAAATATCTGTTCTTCAAACTAGAAGAATGATTTGAAAAAGAACAATGTGTCAGCAGCCTCTAAGGGCTAAATTGTACTGATGATCAACTTTATCTTCTGTATTGTAATTTTTTTTTTAACTTGACCGTCTTCATGATTTGAAAATATTACCAATGTTTACTTAATTACTCCAAGAAATGTAAAAGTAATTATATCTCTGTTACTCTTTAATTATATATATTCCAAAATAGGAGACAGAACATAACTTTGTCCATCTTTTATAGACATATTCTTTTTAAAAGGGAGACTTTTTTTGGCTGAACAGTGTTGCTATAGAATCAAAGATATTGTGAATGGAGAAAAGAACTCGTTTCCTAAGTCTTGCAACAACGAAAAAAAGGAAAAACTTAATTAAAACTTAATTAAAAAAAAAACAACAACCAAACATGTCAAGGATAATTGCCAAGGTAAAAGATTAGGATAGTGGTGGGGCAGAGGGCTTGTTTTATCTCTAAAGTATTGGCACAAAATGGAGAAGAAACACACATTTTTCACACAACTTTGGAAACAGGGGAGGAAGTAAATGAGATGCCTGAAGCTGGAATATTCTATCAAACAGAAAAGTACTGTAAAAAAAAACAACAAAAGAAAAGTCAGCCCAGAGGGACAACATTGAAAACTTGCACAGAGGGGAGTTATGAATTAAAGAATAAAGAAGAAATTCAGAAAAGATAATCCCGGTGAATTCATTCAGAAAGTGTTTGGAGATTTACTTCATCACAAAAATGCAGGGGAAATCATAATTGACAGGCTTTGTACCTTTCCTCCAGTTCTGGCAGCAGGCCAACGCATGTTATAGTGAGGTGCTGATATGATTGCCAAATGCAGGTCATTTTGAGAAAGAGGGGCACTGAATATAAGACATTTTCAAGGTCGTATAATATAATATAGAGAGAATCCTCTATCTTGATGTTCAAAATGGGCAAGGCACCAAATGTAATAAAAGCGGGCTTCAAAGAAGCAGGCTGATGAACACCATGAATTTGAGATGGAGCTCTTCTTCATACACTAAGAAATAGTCTGGCATACTAGCAGGAAAAAAGGAGAAGCTGCCTGAAACTTCTGATACCAATTTTTAAAAGTAAAAGCACACCAAGAAAAGCAGAGAAAACCATCCAGTAGTGGGACAGACAAGGGGTGAGAGGTAGGTAGGGGTGGAAGCAACTAAAAGAACCACTTATGACTGTGCATTGGAGAACTGAATGGTCTTAATAAGCAGACCCCCTTCTATTTCTCCCAGATCTCTTGATCCAGCAAGTAGGAAGTGTTTCCTTGTAAAAGTTTTATTTTTCTCTTTATGTTCAGAAACATGAATGAACACTTATTATAATTTTAAAAAGTAAGCATATTTTAACTCATCATTTTATCATCCACATAAGGTGTCCAGTGGTTCTTATTATTTCTAAGTTTTTTGATGTCAAATACTTTCAGGTAAGTATACTTATTCTGAGTGTTTTTTATGATTCAAAACTTTCAAGGAGATACAAAGACAAACACTATGAGAAAGTGTAATTCCTCTGCTTATAAAACAGTTTTGACACTTAATTCCCCATTACGAAAAACAAAAAATGAAAAAAAAAAGAGGAAAAAAAAAGCTAGTAAACAAATGATGAATTATCTCATAAAAAGAATCCCAAAAAATAAAATAAGTCAAAGGTAAATATAAAGATGCGAATAAGAAATTCTGATAATAAGAAATCTTTAAGAGATGAATGAATGAACTCTGAAAATCCTGCTATGTTTGTTTATATTCTGGCTTCCTTCTGAGTAGCCAAACAAGACAGTTCAAATTTTACATAACAACCTAAATTCATCTAGCATGTTCAAGATGCCACATAGATACTTGCCATAAATATTTATGACAACTTAGTCTTAGGATATGTGAAAATTATCTGCCAGTGACACATGAGTAAGGATTGCAAAAAGAAAACAATAGGCATCCAAATCATCTTGTTCTTTGCCAATGTAGGGATTTTTTTTTTTATGTACTTGTGGTATAAATTTACCACTTCAAAGCAACTAAAAGCATTCTACCAAGACTAAGCTTGTGTACTGTTTAAGATTTTCAGTGTTATTTTCTCTTGACCAAAACACTCTACCATTCCAGTGAATTAGTTAGTTAGATAGAACTACATGATGCACCCAATGATAAAAATTCTTGGAATTGTTTCGCAAGCTGCAAGCTTTTGAGTAAAAGGAAAAATAAAATTTAAAGTAATTTATTTTTATTGCTGTGAAATGGTTCTTCAGTGATCTGAAAATGTCTCAGTCTCAAAGAATTTAATAAAATAACCTGACAAGGACAGATATGGTCCAGTTTGTGGTAATATGTGATATAATCCTTCTCTATTAGCAATATTTAATAAAGGCTTTTCAGAAAAGGCAGAAGAGCTAGTGCAATATAGTTAATTTCTAAATAAATGTATTTGTCAAAATAGAAAAATATATTTTCTGCTCTGTAATTCAACAGAACCACTTTAAATACAGGAAGCTCACACTTTTGTTTCATTGCTCAGAGGAATATAACATGGCACACTAAATGCTAGAATAATTCTTACTAATTCTATTATTGGTTTTATAAACTTTTTAAAATACTCATTAGTCTACAGTTGATAAAAATATGAGCTCATATTATATGTTTTTTTTCCAAAAAGAACTATATAAATGTAGATATTATTTAGTAAGTTCTGGTTTTGCTGAGATTTTAACTGCTAGTATAACTTAGTAATACATGTTCCAAAGGAACATTTGGATAATCAAAACAACTACTGTATTACTGTAGTAATTAAAGAACATCTGTACAATTCATGCCTATTGTCAATGTGTACTGTAACAAAAAGCAGTACATGGCTGTAAGACGTTTACTGGAGTAGCCTTCCAAACCTTAAACTTTTCAATAATTTTTAAGTGATTTTGAAGCAAGTAAGGAAAGTCAACCAAGAAAGTAAAAAAGCCTAAGATATCACAGAATAAAAAGAGTTCATTTTGCTGATTTAAGCAACTAGTTAGTACATGTTTAACATTCTATATGCAGCTATTTAGTCTGGGAATATATCATTAAATGAAAAAAAAAAACAAACAAATATCTGTAATTTATCAGCAAAATATGTCAAATGTACTTATTTTGGAAGGAAACACTAAGCAATGTAAATGTAACTATGAGGATTCTGTTATTTTGAAATGGAATGCTGTTTTGCATAGAGATAATTTTCTTTTTTTTGGACAACATTTGATCTAATAACTTGGTGAGAATTGGAATGCTTGTATCAATAACATTCCTCCACATCTAAAAGATCTTAAGATAATGCGGACCACTCTAGTTGCCCTCCCCAACCACACTAATGACAGAGACCAATGGATCTCTTCCAGAAAATTCCCTGTGCTGAGCTTGGAACTTTTATGTACGCTATTTTGCAATTTTCAGAGTCATCCACACCTGGATGTCTAATGAAGGACTTCATATAGTGGGAATTCCTTAACATATTATATCCCTACATAGACTCATCCAATAATTAATCATCTTTACTACAATAAGTTACGCATTATATCTATACTGTTTACTTTATTTTGCTTTTATTTCCAACCAATAATTGCAAATTAGAGGTAACACCTACATGCAGGTGGGTTTTTTTTTATTGTATGCTCAATTTTAAAATTTGAATTAGTCATGTTGTAAGAATTTTCATAATTTTTTTATGAACAAGCTTACTAGAAATCAGATCATTATTATAATACTTTTTGGTGCTACTTCTTGAAGTAAATTCAGTACTTCAATAGTAGCTTCTGCATTCTGCATGCAGAGTTCCTCCTACCTTCCAAAACTCTTTCACTTAGTTTGGAAATCATTCTGCTTCCATCAATCATTAGGTGATTGCAGCATGGACTGCTTCATTATTTAACAATCCAAGGAGCTTCTAAAAGTCAACTGCCATTTTGCAGGAACTGGGGATATCAGCAGCACCAGATCAAATTAGCTGCTAGCAGCTCAGCACATGATTTCAGCTTTCATAAAGAACTCTCCTGGCTAGTCCATGACTAAAATTAAACTGTATGACTGTAACTCAGATAGAAATAAGACATTCATTGTTGTCTTAGTTTCTTCTTACATAAGTAATATGGAGGGAACTAATCAAGACCCTCTATTGTTACAATAAAATCTTGTTATTGTCAAAAATGGAACACATGTTTTACCTGCAAACCAAAATATCTTGTTAGCCCAGTTAAAATCTTCACCATCCCCTTAAAATATAGACCCAACATTAGTATTGTTACAGTAATACTAATATTCACCCAACAATACTAATAATCACACTCCAAATCCATACAGAACGGCTCATTTTTACTAGCATTAAAATTATTATGCAAGAAAAGTGTCTAACACCAGCCCCTCCTTTCTGCTGTTACATGTCCCTGCCCATTTATCTGAGGTCTCCAGGCTGCCAATGCCAGTCTATTTCAGCCTGGAGGTATGGGTGCCACTGCAAGGGACAGCATCCTGTAGTCCCTGCTCTGACAAGTGAGGTGTCTATGGAAGATGTGGCCCTCTCAGCCCAGGGCCCTGTTCACAGCTCTGGGGGTGTACATCTGGATATACAGAATGCTATATGTTAGTCACAGAATATTGTCAATTGGAAAGGGCCTCTGGAGGTCTCTAGTCCAAACCTGCTCAAAGTAGGTCTAGTCAGATCAGGTTGCTCAGGGCTGTGTCCAGTCCAGTCTTGAACATCTCCAAGGACATCCCAGAAATTCACTGAGCAACGTGTTCCAGTATTCGATTACCCTTATAGTAATAGATGTTTCATCATATTTAATTGGAAATTTCCACGTTCCAAACAGTGTCCATCACTTCTCATTGAACTTCTGTTAAGAGTCTGGCTCTGTCTTCTCTGTATCTTCTGGTCAAGTACTTGTAGACAGCAATAACATCTATCTGTAGCTTTTTCTTCTCTAGGTTGAACAGTCCCAGGTCTCACAGCTTCCCCTCATATGACAGATGCTCCAGTAGCTTAATTATTTGCATGGCCTCCTCCATTATATCATGTCTCTTTTTTACTGGGGAACTCATAGTGGGTCACAAAGCTCCAGACGTGCCCTCACAAGGACTGAGGAGAAGGAAAGGATAACCTCCCTCATTCTTCTGGTAAGATAATGCAGCTGGGGTGCTGTCGGCCATCTTTGGCACAATGGTAGATCACTGGGTAATGATAAACTTACTGTCCACCAGGATTCTCAGATTGTTCTCTGCAGAGCTTCTTCCCCATCAGTTAGCCCCCAGATGCATGGTCTTATCCCTTCCCAAGTGCAGGACTTCACATTCATTGTTGCCAAACTTCATGAGGTTGCCATCAGCACATTTCTCCAGCCTGTCCAGTTCCTTCTGAATAACACCCCTGACTCCCAGCATACAGACCACTTCTCCCAGCTTGGTGTTGTCCACAAACTTGATGAGAATGCTCTCAATCCCATTGTTTAGATTATTGATGAAGACAATAGACGATACTGATCCCAGCACTGATCCCTGAAGGGCTAGTTACTCGTCATCTTCTGGACTTTGCACCTTTGATCACAACTCTTTGAACCCAGCAGTCCAGCTCATTTTCCACATCAAACACTTAACCAGCTCATATTTCACCAATTTGGTGATAAGGAGATTGGTGATTGGAGACTGTGCCAAAGGTTTTGCTGAAGTGAGGGTATACAGCTTGAATAGAAAGGAGCATGTAGAAGCTACATGTTTCTATGAGGAGTATTTTCATGCCACAGTTCAATACACTTACTATGATTAAGCTATATTCATATTTGAATCTCAGCTCACTATTGTATTCAAATAACTGTGCTAAACAAGTGTTTTAAAGAAAATAGTGTTGCATAGTTTTGAACTGAAAAGATTTCAGACAAAAGTGCTGCTATAATTCTGAATACCATGTTTATACATAGTAAACAATAACCATGGTGGGAGATGTCTCAGAGGTTTGAAAGCTCGTTTGTGTCCTATTCAGCCAGGCAGCAAAGATAAACAGAGCATTACACTTGGGTCTGTCATGAAAAAAATACCTCAGAGTATAGATCCTAGCCTGTCCTGTTCCTAATGGGCAGTACATTTCAGGACTAATTATTTCACCCTTTTGCATTGCTATAACTTTACACAGGATAGATAATTCATATGAATCATCCATTTGACAGTATATTTCTTTCCTTGGCATAGACAGGGATTTCCTAGATTTAAGTTAGAAACACTTAAATGCCATACAGAAAACAGAATCACTGGAGAGATCATGAGATCAGAAAACTGAAATGATGCTTACTGTTCGAAATAAAATTTGTGTATCATTGAGGCTATAAGAAAATCTTTGTGTGAAAATCCAGTAGTTTTTTGATGATTGCTTAAAGGAAGGGTATTGCATGGCTATTTTTTATTATTTGTGACATATATAAAAATCATAATTCTTGAGAACAGGTTCATGACTCACGCTTGACCATACTCTGGCATAAACCTCAAACCTATAATTTCTTTTCATTTTCCTGTGGGAGGAAGCTGGGTTTGTGTCTAAAATGAGCAGCAGACCCACTGGATCTAGTTCCCCATTCAACTTGGGGTCTTCTTTAACAGTCAGTGAAATACTTGATGGGGTAGGTCCACTCAGTCACCGAGTTTCAAGATAGACCCTCTCTCAAGCCAATCCAGTAGGTCATATCTGCAGATGACTGGTTGGAGAGGTCCTGGACCACCCAGAGGATTAATCACTGAACCACTTGGGATGCTTACATAGACACAGCCCTGATACTCAGACACAGCCCAACTATAACTATAGGAGAAACTTGATTTTCATACTTAAAAATCATGTATTGCTTAAATTACATAGTGTCACTGTGTGGTTGAATCTTTACAGTGTTATAACACTGAAAGGTAATGATGTCATTTAATTTTATATTCCAAGAAAGACTAGTTGGCATAAAAAATATAAACAAAAAATACTGAATGAGTTAGAATATTTTCTTTATTAATGTATTTTATAGAATTCAGTGAACATACATAGGTGTGAGTATAGATATGTGTATCGATATGTCACAGGATTGTACAATCATTGAATGGTTTGGGGGGTTGGAAGGAACCTTTAAAGACCATCTAGTTTCAATGCCCACCATAGGGCCCATGGGCCGGGACATCTTTCGCTAGCTCAAGTTGCTCAAAGCCTCATCCAACCTGACATTGAACACTTTCAATAATGTGGCATCCACAAATTGTCTGGGAAACCTGTTCCAGTGTCTCACAATCCTCATCCAAAAATATTTCTTCTTTATATCCAATCTTATATATCTTATATCCAATCTAAACCTACCCTTCATTTTTCTGTGCTGAGGGCCACAGAGCTGTCTGCAGTGCTCCAAGTGGGGTCTCACAAAAATGGAATAGTGAGGGAGAATCACCTTCCTTGACCTGCTGGCCCTGCTTCTTTTAATGCAGCCCACAATATGACTGGCTTTCTGGGCTGCAAGTGCTCGTATTCAAGTGTTTTCGTCAGTATCCACCAGTCCTTCTCTGCAGGGCTGCTCTCAATGAATTAATCATCCAGTCTGTGTTGATACAGAGGATTGTCCAACCCAC
The DNA here is from genome assembly GCF_001431845.1 of Calidris pugnax. NCBI lineage: Eukaryota > Metazoa > Chordata > Aves > Charadriiformes > Scolopacidae > Calidris > Calidris pugnax. The sequence continues at coordinate 5,294,890 of NW_015090999.1, read as the reverse complement.
ATGAAGGACCCTGCACCTGGTCTTGTTGATCTTCTTGATATTCAGCTGGGCACATGCATCAAGAGCCTATCAAAGTCCCTCTATCCAGCACCATTAGGCTTGGTGTCATCCATGAATCTTTTCAATCCTTGAAAACAATGGTTAAGCCTTTTAAGTGCCATAAATACAGAATAATTATTAAGTTCTTTGGTATTGTGACATAGGTTAAGCTATACAGTGGTCACTTATGCTCACATGGGGGTTATGAGGCCTATTACAGGTGACATGGCTTGCCTGAGATCATTAATTCCTCAAATACAGTATCTTCCACAATTACTGCCAATACAATATCATTTGTGGAATAAATCAATATACTGCAGAAAGATGCAAAAACTTCAAAAATATGTATATTACAAGTGTTTAGTAGCAGTAATAATCTGTAACATCTACAAAATAAACTTTTATATAGCTAACCTCTATTTTTTTCTTTAGTATGAAATTTTACCCTACAAAGATGCAAACTGTCAGAATACGTATATACACACATGTACATATAAATATGTCTATCCATATTTAACAGCTTCCTTCAAAATCTCTTTCTTAAGTTTCGAATCCCTGAAGGGTATCATTATTGACTGTTTTATTTACACATAGTTCTGTTTGAGAAAATGAATTTCTCATTGTGTTAACCTCCTTGATTTTTAATATGAAACAAAGGTCAGCATATTACTCCTAACTAAGAATTTCAACAGTTTATTGTGGTCAAATACTTCTCTGATGAAGATGCATCAATCAGATTGTATTGCTTGCAATAATATACATACACATGTACATGTACAAATACATATGGAAACACAAATATAACTCACTGTCTGTCTAGCTGGACAATTTTTTTAGTTCACAGATGTTGCCATGGTACACTGAAGATTGTCAGAGATCAGTTTTCAGCCAGGTTCTTGAGAGAGGCTATTTTTATAATTACTTTGCCCATATGTTTTTATACAGATACTCACTTTTGATCTCAAAGGAATTGATCTTTCTCCCTTTTCGGCTTTTTTGCAGTCTTTATGAAAATGCTGTCCTTTGAGACTCACTGTTAAATCTTAAAATTGGTATATAGAAATATAGTACTAATAATACTTTTGGATCACTGAGTCAGTTCCATGCTCTTGAAGATGATGACAGTATGTAATTCTTTTCATGATACATCAAATGTTTGCTTGATTGTAGCTGCTTTTCTTTTTATTTTTCTCATACTTCATTGAGAGTGAAGCTGCTATAGAACATCACTATGTGATGGATGGAAAATGTCTTTTCCGGTCTAAATGTATTCATGGGCAGTTTATATCAATATACTCTTGTGTCAAGGTTGTTCTTAGTTTGGATAGTTATCTTCCATCTCATAAATAGTCAAAGATCTATTAGCCTCTCATCTCATTATTGTAGTAGCTCTTGCATGCATTTATTATAGCATAAATTCATTTTTCTTGAAGTGAACTACCAAAAACATCTGCTGCATTTTAGACAATGTCATATGAGCAACATGTACAATGCCGCTCTAACTATGGCTTTTTCTACATTACCTATAATTATTCATTTTCTTAATGTGTAACTTTAGGTCTGCTCTGGCGATAATAATTCTAATTCTCATTTTACTATAACACAACTGTTAATTTTAAGTATCTCTGTTCCAGCCAGTGAAACTGTGTTGGTATGAGAGAAGCCCTGGCACTGATGACTTTGGGAGATTCCTGTGTGCTCCAGACTGGGATGATTACTGAGAAGTCTGTCTACTGTGACTTAGTATTCTGCTAGCACAAGTTAAAATTTCATGTAATAGTGTAATATTTAACTTGTAGGTAGAAAATTACTAGAAAAACCAGGAGAGGCCAGTACCCCAGATGAATAAATGCCTTATAGAAAATGAAGTACTGTTGAAGAATTGTCAAAATAGCTCTTCTCGTGAGAAAAAAATTTCACCTATAGTTTAAGTGATGAAGACACCAAATTAAAACACATTTTTCCTTTGTCACAGACTTCCCTGCAACTCCTGTAATCATTTATAAAATAAATATGAGAGAACATCCAAGAGAAATTCTTCTGTCACTTTAAAAGGGAAGAAGGACAGAGAACAATATTTCCTAGCAACTTCTCTTGCAACTTTATGTCCAAAAGGGAACAGAAGCAATAACAAAGAGGGTTATGCTCTGCCTACTCCATGAATGAACTCAAGAATGCAGCTCAGACCATGATCCCACAATATTTATGCCATATGTGTCCATGCCAAGACTACTCAACTGGACAAATTCAACCCTGATTCTGCATATACAGAAACGTGCTACAGTTAAGATAACCAGGGCAAAAAATATAAGCCTACTTTTGCTGACTGCATGGCTATACTGGATTTATCCGGTCTCTAGATGACATATGACACATTACTCTTTACAAAAAAAACACTGGCAAAAAGTTCAGCTGCTAACAGTAAATACCCCCAAGAAAACACATGTGCACTTTCCAACTCTCTCACATCTATTGGTAAACCATACTATTGTGTAGGACTTCTGTCACCCTAAAGCTGGTATGTTGGTGGGAGGGTGGTAAAGCCTTTCCTCACACCTGCCTATCTGCCACTTTTTCTTCCTTTCCATCATTCCCCCTCCCCTTAATAAACAAATTTTTTTTTTTTTCATTTTTCTTTCTTTTTTTTTTGGTCCCTCTTGAATCCACAAACAAATCACTCCTGAGGGAAAGATGTTCACTTAACCCAGGTGTCCTAAAATTGCAATGTCATGGGGTGACAACATGGACTGTTTATAATTGTGAGTGATTTTGCATTAATTTGCCTCTCTCCACACATACGTAAAACTTTTCCTTATTTATTTCTGTACTTATTTATGTAGCCTATTAAATTAAAGGTAGTCAGAATATATTTGAGTGGATACATTTAAAGATGTGCTAAGAGGATGTTTCGTGCTTGCACATCTGCATGCCAAGACTGTCTTAATGATAGCAGGAAACATAAACTGCTTCATGGATCAATACATCTTCAGCCAAAATGGGAGAGGAGGAAGGATGCATGTCTGTGACCACATGTAATGTTCCAGATCTCATGCATTAGTGCAGCATTCATGGTAGCAATGCACTACAGCCCTAACTGCTAAATCCACAGCTAACCAGTCTCCTCCTGTTCATGAGAATAAAACAGGAATTTCAGATATTATATCCTAACAGCCACTCTTGGCTGATAACACATGTAAAGTCATTCCCCTAGAAGCACTTCATTGATATTCCTCCTTTATCTACATTTGGCAAGTTTCTCTGCCACTTCCATTCCATCTTATGCATATGATAAATGCTCAGAGAGACTACTGAAGTTAACTTTTCTCTTTTAAAATTTTGTCCATTGTGGCATGGATATGTCAGAAAAAAAATTGCAATCCTTTGTAAATGTTCTTCATACACATTACTAAGGAAGTTACAAAATTGTTTAGGATGAATTTGAAATACACTGCAAAAAAAGCAGATATGTCATAATTTGGATTCTATACTAGTTTCCTTGATCGCTCTATACAATTAAATAATAGCAGTGATAAGTGTCTTCATATTTTCAAAGCCCATTTTTTAAATTGTTATAACTGGTATGCTGCTGCTCCTCACATTTTATTTCATTTTAATTTGATTTCATTTGAGATAATGAGATCTTTTCACTGAGAACTTGTGCCCATTAAACTTGTAAGTATTCATTCAGCTGTTATCTTCCTGATGCCTGCCAAAACCCATGGACAATAATAGGAATAAGTAATGTCCTAGATAAACTCTTTTATTTTAATGTCTGTCATTTAGGAAAAAAAATTCCAAACTTTTAAGTCTTCAGTGAACAGCGTATTTTCCAGCTGGATTCCAGACAATTTTCTTTATAGACCCTGGCTGGATGGTGTTTAAGTGAACAGTATATTTTTACTTACCTACATTGAAAACAATAACTGCATGAAATAAAACTATACTAACTTTTGCAGTATTAGTATAGTTCACTATGCAAAGGATGAGCAGAAGTGAAATGCTATATGTAATGTTTACAGTGAATATAAATAAAAATGAAAAGTAACTTAGAAAAAATATTATTTATTACTGAAATCTGTATAGAACACAGCTGTTTGCTGAACTATCCAGAGAATATAAACATGTCTGACATAAAATCATTAGGCACAAATTCTGTTCTTAACTGTTTGTAAAATGTTTTTTTCAATGTTGGTGAGAGCCGTATATCACATATTGGTGTGACAAATGATTTAAGAAAAAAAATAACTTCAAATTTATAGTTCTTGTTTCTATGTAACTGTTACCACTTCTGCATTTTGTCTGAACCTATTAAGAGTTTCTATGCTATCAATAGTGCTTTTAATAGCATGGGGTATATATATAATCAGAGGGTATATATAGTAAATAGATATTAATTAAATAGATTAATTATTATTTTTCTAAAAAAATAATATTAATTCATAAATGCAGATTGACTGGTAAACTCATAACATCTGACGAGGAGAAGGCTGAGGTACTCAGTAACATTTTTGCTTCGGTCTTCACTGGCAACCTTTCTTTCCACACTTCTCAAGTGGAGAATCAAGTGGACGGATCACAAGACAGGGACTGGGGGAGCAAAGTCCTTCCCACTGTAAGAGAAGATCAGGTTCATGATCACCTGAGCAACATGAACATACAGAGGTCTACGGGACCTGAGTTGATACAAACCAGAGTCCAGAGCAAATTGGCTGAGGTAGTTGCCAAGCCACTCTCCATCATATTTGAAATGTCATGGAAGTCAGGTAAAGTCCCTGGAGACTGGAAAAAAGAAAACATTGCACCCATTTTTAAAAAGGGTAGAAAGGAGGACCCTGGAAACTACTGACCTGTCAGTGCCAGCCTCACTTCTGTGCCTGGAAAGATCATGGAACAGAAAGTCCTAGAAGCTATGCTAAGGCCCTTGAAGCACAGGGAGGTGATTTGTAACAGCCAGCACACATGATCACCTGAGCAACATGAACATACAGAGGTCTACGGGACCTGAGTTGATACAAACCAGAGTCCAGAGCAAATTGGCTGAGGTAGTTGCCAAGCCACTCTCCATCATATTTGAAATGTCATGGAAGTCAGGTAAAGTCCCTGGAGACTGGAAAAAAGAAAACATTGCACCCATTTTTAAAAAGGGTAGAAAGGAGGACCCTGGAAACTACTGACCTGTCAGTGCCAGCCTCACTTCTGTGCCTGGAAAGATCATGGAACAGAAAGTCCTAGAAGCTATGCTAAGGCCCTTGAAGCACAGGGAGGTGATTTGTAACAGCCAGCACAGCTTCCCCAAGGGCAAGTCCTGCCTGACCAACCTAGTGGTCTTCTGTGATGGAATGGCTACATTAGTGGACAAGGGAAGAGCTATGGATGTCATCTATCTGGACTTCTGTAAGTCAGACATGGTCCCCCACAACATCCTTCTCTCTAAATTGGACAGGTATGGATTTGATGGGTGGTTGATTCAGTGGATGACTAATTAGTTGGTTAGTTGCATAGGCTAGTGGAGGATAGTGGTCAGTGGCTCAATGTTGAGATGGAGATCAGTAATAAGCAGTGTCCCTCTGGGGTCCATATTGGGACCAGTGCTGTTTAATATCTGCATCATTGACCTAGAGAATGGTATCAAATATACTCTCAGCAAGTCTGTGGACAACACCAAGCCGAGGGTTGTGGTTGACATGCCTGAGGGATGGGACACCATCCAGAGGTACTTGGACAAGCTCAAAAAGTCACCCCATGTGAATTACATGAAATTACATAAGCAAATACAGTAAATGAAATTACATCAGTAATTTTATATATTCCTCCTCACAATAATGTAACCTGTTCCAGCAAGTACTGAAAATATTTTGTATGCATTAGTAGATTCAGAATCTGGTTAAGATGAACTACATTGCTAAATGAGAACTTCAGAGACCTTGACTTTGCTCTGGGACTCTGCAGTGTTTCTATGAGATTATGAGCACGAGATGCTCCGTGTTAGGGACATATATCAAATCAGGACTAGCACCTCAGAATATTCTCAAGACTGTTGATCATTTCTTAAAGAAAAATTATTTTAAGGTAAATCTTTTCTTTCAGAATCACTGGAGGACTAGTATTTCTTAAAAATACCAACCAACCATTCAGTTACAAGTGTACTTCTCAGATAAATACTTCCATTTACACTCTTTTTCTAAAAAATGGGGCTTTAAATTATAATTATAAGCTGCTTTCAAATAGAGTATTACTGAAAGAAAACAAATATGGAGGAACAGAGTAATAGAGGGAAAATAAACATAACTCTAGCATTGACCTGCCATTATTCATACCATTTATTTGTAGTTATATTCCTATCACAGGTTTTGGCCTGTATCAAATATTGTCAAAACACAAGACCAGGTAGGCTAATGGAAATGCATATGTCCAGAGGCTTTTACCAGTGGTTTGTATAGATTAGACCATTCTGCCCTTGAGGGAGGGAAGATTTTCATATTACAAATACGATCAGTGTTGAATATTTACTTGCTCTCCAGTCCAGAGAATGGACATAATCTTGTTTTAATTACCATCCTGTGAAAGCTTCATGCAGTTTGATGACTGGGACTACTGGTCCAGAAGGGAAAATATCTGCTTTGTATGTTCTTAAAGTTGTTTATCAATTGTATGTTAAGCAGTCATTCCATTTAATGCATGGACTGTCCCAGGAGCATGGAGCAGAAGTCAGGTCTTTACTTTATCAAGAGAAACATCTTTTTTTGTTAAGTAGCATGGTCTCACTTAAGAAGAGCCTTTCCAATAGTCAGCTTATTCCCCATGGTTTTTAGAGGTGGCTGTGAATTTATCTTCTCCCTTTTATGCTTCCTCTTCACTGTTTATTTCACGTAACTTTCTATACTAGCCCTGTTGCCTCAAGTAATCTGACTTTTATTTGGAGGATTTCTTACACTGATACAGTCACCCTCGGATTTCTAAAAGCCTCCTTTCACAAATTGCAGCATGTGGGAAATATCTGATTATCATAAACATCTGAAGTTCACTTGAGCTAACTTGATTAATCAAGCAGTAATGAAACTGTTAATCTAAACAGATAATACAAAGTTTTATTCAAGTATTTCTACCAGAATAAATTTTCCTTTTACTGCTACTTACAAGAACTAATTAAATATTGTATGTATCAGTAACTGTATGTATTTCTCTATAGCTAATGTAAACTTAACAGCTGTTATGGTTCTTTTACTGTTCTTAGAGTTCCAGCAACAATTTCATTTGTAGGGACTGCCAAATAAAATTACACAGGGATATGAAAGGTAGTTTGTCAAATGACATTATAATTTTACACCTACAGTAACCAAGGTTCTGACAGTAGTTATATCAGAAACCTATTTTTAATTATTTTTCATCAGATATAAGAGATCAGTCCAGATTTAAAATTTTTGTATAACTTGCTAAGGGACACAAAGTTATATTTGTTTTTTTTTTTAAGTTTTTGATTAATTTTAGGCTTATAGTGTTAGTTATGTATACCAGTAGAAATCTATTACTATTCAAATTTTATATCTGCAGCTTTCTGAAGTACTGCACGCCACACCCATCTCCAATTGAAAAAAAATCACCAAAACAACCCAACAACCAAAATCCCACAAAACATAAATATATTTTTAAATCTACCTCTATACAATTAAGAATTTGTGTTCATAGTTATTATATAAGCATAGCTTAAGGGAACAATGCAATATACATTTGGGACTGGAGAGTAAACATGGAGCATAACTAAGGAAATGTGTTACGTAGTGGAAGAGACTGAATATGCATACTGTGTTTCCTTATCTGGTAGAGGCAGACTTAAGTTGCTATTGAAATTTCAATGTCAGGGAAAATGTGGTCTGTGGGTATAAAAGTACCCTATAAATGATCTTCAATTTGTCTGTTTCTTGGATTTAAATTATGACAGAATAAATGCCACTTCTACAAAGCAATCCCCTTCAAATAAGGATTTTGTCTGCTTAGTTTTCTGGAGTAGCTCAATTTATTCCCCACACTGCTATGTGAATGGCAACCTCTATATAGAATGCATATCCTTTCAGTACATGTTCTTTCTAAACTTGATTAAATAAGACCCAAACAGTTTCTTACTGGTCATTTTTCTGTTGTTCCTCTGTAGCAGAACGCAATAGGTTCTACTCCATGGAGGTAGACTTAAGCTGAGTTAAAAACTGGCTGGAGGGCTGGGCCCAAAGAGTGGTGGTGAGTGGAGTTAAATCCAGTTGGTGGACGGTCACGAGTGGTGTCCCACAAGGCTCCGTATTGGGGTTGGTTCTCTTTAACATCTTTAAGAATAAAGTAGGATGATGAGAAACAGCAACAAAAATTAAACCAAACAACACCTTCCCCTCATCCCTCCCTTCTTCCCAGGCTGAACTTTGCTCCCAATTTTTCTATCTACTCCTTCCAAGCAGTGCAGGGGGACGGGGAATGGGGCTTTTGGTCAGTTTATAACACTTCATCTCTGTTGCTCCTTCCTCCTCGTGCTCTTTCCCTGCTCCAGTCTGGAATTCCTCCCACAGGTTACAGTCCTTTTCCAATATGGGTCCTTCCCACAGACTGAGTTTCTTCCAGAACTGCTCCAGCATGGGTCCCTTCCAAAGGGTGCAGTCCTTTTGGAGCTGACTGCTACAGCGTGGATCCCTCATGTGCCCACATGTCCTGCCAGGAAACCTGTTCCTATGTGGGCTCCACTCTGTGTTCCTGCCTGCTTCAGCAGGGACTCTCCAGGGGCTGCAGCTTCCTTCAAGGCATATGCACCTACTTTAGCATGGAGTACTCAACAGGCCACAAGGTGGATATCACCTATTAACTATGACAAAAATTTCCCTGATTTATATATAAAAAAATAGTTGTCCGAACTCCTCCAATATTTCCATGACATTTGAATGTCTTCGTGTGTCCTGTAGTTATAGTAAACCATGTGAAACTGAGCAATATCAGCAAGCATCTTTTATTTCAACCTGTATCTCAAGGTGAAGCACAAAGGTGCAGACTATATTCAATGAGCATAAGGAAAAAAATTCTTCTTAAATTTGGTTAAACAGTTTGACTTACCAATGGGAAATTCTAAGTACACTTATTACATCCGTTTCTTAATTAGTGCATCAAATGCTCAAATGTTCTTCTGACTCTGTGAGTAAGAAGATATGTTTAATGATTCTTGCATATAACATATACTCCCAAACATCAGCTGTCAGTTGAAATGAATGCACAGAATACATCAATAGAGACAATGGAAAGGTGCCCGAGAACATCTGGCACGTAGATCCATGCACAAAAAAGCCTAAGAAATGTGATATACCATATGTGAAGCAAAGATTTGAAGAGATAAGAATGGCTTGAAATAAACATGGCTTTGAAAGTAAAAAGCACATGAGCAGAAGAAAGACATGAAAAAAATCAGTGAAGGGTAAAGGTTTGAATATTGAAAGCCTTGTATATATAAATATTATGCACTAGTGGCATATCTTTTACAGAATCAAGTGAAAACTCCCAAAAGTAGTAGTTCATATATTTATATTGTCATATATTTATTATACATATCCAAGTTATTTATTAGTGATTTTTTTTTTCCTTCCCATAGAAGGAAAGTTTTCTCTACAATTTACTTCACAATAAAATAAAGTAAAATTCTGCCCTGGGTTGTCAGTTTTGAAACATAGTTTATTTTTTTCAATATTCTTTTTGTTCTTAATTTTCCAAAATGCTCCTTTTGTTGTTGTTTCGGGTTTTCCCCCTTGCTGCCCTTAAATTTGTATTTTGATTGGGTTTTTTAGATCATTGTAGACCAAGGTAGGGTGATACAATGAACCATGTATATATATGAAAGATATGAAATATATATATGATATATGTATGAAATATGAGGAAAGAGGGACTTCACATCTCCAGTTCCTTCTCCTTTGCTGTGGGTATCCCTATTCTTTTTAACTCACCAACAGTGTCTTTTAGAAGGAAATTACAGAAAGCACTATGCAAAGCTTGATTTCATTTGAAGTGTCTTCATCAACTCAACACTGTTGTAGCTCAAAATATTTGACATTTTTTTCTATCTAAAAGGTGTTGGTGTGACACATAATAACCTGATGAGCATTTCAATCTCTAGCTTATCTTCAGTGGGGAGCTTTCCGTAAGTATGCAAAATGCTAATTCATGTCAATACCTCAAAGTCTTGACCATTTAAGCTGACATTGATAAAATTGTAAAAGTGGAAAAGGTATCTTGTCCAGAGTTTGTTTCTTAAATTCCCTCTGACTTACAAATTACCCTGAATCTGAAACAGGTTGTCTTGGCTGTCAGAGTGAAGCAGAATTAACACGTAACAGAGAAGGAATCAGTAGTCCCATGAATAAAAGATATGAAACTTACATGTAAATAATGACACTTAAGCATGCACAAAGACATTAAATATTGTTTTGGATTTTCCTATTTTTTCTATAAAATACCATTCTTTTTCTCTATGGAAGAACTCCTAAAAATACTTTTTCAAATGAACTTGAAAGCTGTTTATATGTTTTGAATAGATTAAGTCCCTGAAAGCAAAAAACAAGTGGCAAAGTATGTCTTCCAGAGGGGATTTTAGTAGTATGGTTTAATCTCAGTAGTAGTAATTTTAGCGTAGCTAACGGAAAATGTGAGATTCATTAAACAAAAAAATCAAATTACTCCATAATCACTCATATTTTTATTAACTTATTAATTTAATGTTATATATAGTAAAATATAAAATATAATTCATATATTTAATTATTCTATGCAAGTTCCTATATCGTTAAAGATTGTGTACATGTAAATAAGTGAAAGAAAGAACTATTTTTCAAGACACTAGGAGTACGAGCTATTGACTTTTCCCCCTTCTTTGAAACACTAAAAACTACACTTTCTGGAACTGTGAAACTGTGTCACTAATTTTTGATTCTAACAAAGTGAAGAGGAAAGTAATAAAAAGGAAAATTTGTTGCAAATTTAAATGAAAATGAAAATAGATGGAAAAGAGATAATTAAAATAAAAAGGCAACGTAGATTGTAACTTCAAAAAATAAAAAATAAAAAAGGGTTTATTCTTGAAATTGCTGGGATGGCCTTGCAATCATTTTATCTTCTTTGCTACTGGTAAAGGAAGGACTTCTAGTTCTACAAGTGACATGAATTTTATTGCATGATAAAGTAGTTTGAAGACACCCACCTATTAGGTTATAATCTCATAAATATTTTTTACTAGTGCTGTTAATTAATCAATAACAACATTCCTACAGTTCTGCAAATGGTAAAATAAGACAATGTTGGTCCTGCTCTGAAATATTTCACCTTTTTCCTCATTTGCTTTCCACTATCAGTATTTCTTTTCAGTTCATAAATTACACTATACTGTTACTCAGTTAAACCTTATTAATTTGTTCTTTACTGGTTCACTGCTTTTAATTCAGCATTTATGTTTTGCTATCTGGGCTCTTGCTTCCCTTTAGAAAATAATTTCAGAAACATTCTGTTACAGCTGCTGTTGTGGTCTTAAATAATAACTGGGAAACAATTTTGAAGAGATAATTGAAATGACACATTGCTCAACTCATGCCAACACTATAAACATGTATTGATCATATCAGCCCTGCTTGTAAGCTTCAAAAGAATTTTCTCTGCTTTCAATGAGATCTCAGTGACTTCTTCATAAATGAAACAATAAAAACTAATAGTCATAGAAAGTAAAAATTAAAAAAACATATTTGTGGCTACAGATAGCACTAACAATATGAAGATGAGATTCTTCAAGCAGTATTTCCATTTACACATAATATAAGTGTGTTTGTTACTTGGCAAAAAATGTTGATCTCTCAGCCCTTTCAGTCTTTTCATATAACACTGGAATGATGTTGAAAGAAGGGCATGTCATGGTATATTGCTGTTCAATTCCAAGAGGAAACATAGTTCAATTTCGTGCTTGGCTGGTTGTATCGGTTAACATTATAAACAGTATTTCAAAGAAACACTCTACCAACTATGAACTCTGATAGGTAAGATGTCTTAGTAGACCTATTGGGTAGCTTAACTGGCTTTTTTTTTTTTTTTTGTAATTTTCTTTTTCCCCAGTTTCATAAAATATGCAGCATATTCTTTGATCAAAGCTACTCTTTTCAGTTCTTTTGTTTAAAAATTATTTCCAAATTTACTTCTGAATTATTTAATTTAGTTATGAAGTATTTCTTTAAATATTCTTTTTAAGTGGAAGTTAGTTCTGTTAACTTAATGGCTGTAGCTCTTAAGTACCAGAAACTTGTTGATATTTAAAGTGCATGATAGATATTAAATGGTATGCATGTATCTTTCAAAGTCATAATAAAAAAACCCTCAAACTTGTTTTCAAATAGCTTCCCAAATTACAGGTCAATCTATTCATTCCATGTCCACACTGACAAGTACAGTAACTCATTTCAATAAGAGCTCTTAAATTTTGCTTCTTAAATCAATTGCAGTGCTAGATAGTGACTCTAATTATCCTTTCTTTTTTAATGAAGTTATTGAGGTATAATTGATACTTCCTCTCTTTTGAGCCTCACAAGTTAGTAAGCTTGATAGTGTTTCATTGAGGACTCCCCACATGCATATAAAGTTACTAAATTTACTGCAGTGTCTGTTGCCAAAGTAAAGACAACATTCTCTTAAAGTCACGCAAGCATAGAATCGCCTAGGTTGGAACGGACCTTTCAGATCATCAAGTCCAACCATCAACCTCACACTGACAAAAAACTTCCCTAACCACGTTGCTAAGCACCACATCTACCTGTCTTTTACATGCCTCCAGTGATGCTGATTCCACCACTTCCCTGAGCATCCTGTTCTAGTGTTTGATAACTCTTTCTGTGTAGAATTTTTCCTAATACCCAATCTAAATCTCCCCTGGCTCATTTTCTCTTGTACAATCACTTGTTACTTGGGAAAAGAGACTGATACCCACCTTGCTGCAACCTCCTAGAGACTGATACCCACCTTGCTACAACCTCCTATCAGGTGGTTGTACACAGTGATAAGGTCTCCCCTCAGCCTCCTTTTCTCCAGGCAAAACAACCCCAGCTCCGTCAGCCTGTCCTCATAAGACTTGTTCTCTAACCCCCTCACCAGCTTTGTTGCTGTTCTCTGGACTACCATCAGAATCTCAATCACAGAATCACAGAATCTTAGTGGTCGGAAGGGACCTCCGAGATCATCGAGTCCAACCACAAAAAAACAACAACAACAACAACAAAAATAAAAAACCCCAAAAAACCCCCACCAACAAACTCAAAACCACCACCCACCAACTAAACCCCACACCCACAGCCCCCCCCACAACACCCCACCACAAACCAATAATCTTGGGCACTAGAGCATGCCCTGAAGAGCCACGTCTACACGTTTCTTAAATACCTCCAGGGACGGTGACTCCACCACCTCCCTGGGCAGGCTGTTCCAGTGCCTGACCACTCTTTCAGTACAATAAGTCTTCCTAATACCTAGTCCGAATCGACCCTGCTGCAGCTTCATACCATTACCTCTGGTCCTGTCATCATTCCTTTGGGAGAAGAGGCCAACCCCCACCTCTCTACAACCTCCTCTCAGGTAGTTGTAGAGGGCAATAAGGTCTCCCCTCAGCCTCCTCTTCTCCAAACTAAACATGCCCAGTTCCCTCAGCCTCTCCTCATAGGACTTGTTCTCCTGGCCCCTCACCAGCTTGGTGCCCCTCTTCTGGACCGGCTCCAGCACTTCAATGTCTTTCCTGTAGTGAGGGGCCCAAAACTGAACACAGTACTCGAGGTGAGGCCTCACCAGTGCTGAGTACAGGGGCACCCAGACAGAGGCCCCACGCAAGCATATGGGCATGCAGGCCTCTGGGTGCAGGGGAGTGCCGGAGCCTGGCAATGGCAATGGAGGGTAGCGGATACAACACCTGTATAAGAAGTGAACAGGTGAATGATCTGCTCAACCTGGTGGCCCAGCTGAAGGAATGAAATGGAGAGGCTGAGGAGCATCAGAGAGTGCGAAAGAGAAATTGACTGGTGGGTCCACTCCCTGAAAGTAGGGGAACAGGTTGAACCCCCCCGTGTAAATTGGAGGACACCCTCCCCTCCCCAATGTCTTCTTTGTAGTGAGGGGCCCAAAACTGGACACAGTATTCAAGGTGGGGCCTCACCATTGCTGTGAGCTCAGTCTTTTACTGCAAAAATAGTGAGCTGTAATGTAGCTTAGGGTCTGTCTTCCTGCAGAAGAACTAAGAGAACCAAAAGTAGCATTTACATTGTGACATTAAACTTTGAGGGAAACACTAACACGAGCAGAACCCATGCTGTGAAACCAGGGGCAGGTACCAATCAGGTAGAATTCTTCAGAAAATTATATAGCTTGAAAAAGAACAGAAGTGCAACATTTGAAACACTGAGCAAGAGAGACTCTGTGAAGACAGTAACCACAAGAAAGGCTGGTGATCTAGGAAATTCTGTCTGAAATCCCTGTGTGGGTCTATGCTAGAAAAGTCAAGAAAGCAAGAAGAAAACTCAGCTAAGTTATGAGCACAAACACAGTCCTGCTTTTATTCAGCCAGGCTTAACTGTTAGGAGGTTTCCAGACATGGCTTTGTCATATGCCATCTGCTCTTCCACAGCAACGTAGCAGCGTGGATTAAGGATGGTTCAAGTTTGGCAATATATAGGTACAGAGTGAGGCAAAAAATATACTCTGCCACTTGCCCCAGTGGCAGGACCAGAAAATGATGCCTGCTTCATTTTAAGTACTAATATAGACATAACTTGTAAGTTAAAGGACAAAAATGGAAGGAAAGTTGTGGGAAAAATGTTGCTATTGAATTAATAAGCTTCTGTGAGATTGGAAGAAGTTTCACAGATCAAGGAGGAACTGGAGAAGTTGTAAACTGAAATCTTGGAACAAAAGTGATACGGAAACCCCAGGAGAGAAAGATTTGAATCTCAGAAAGGAAGGAAGATTTATTTATAAAGATAAGATTAATTAGATTTCCAAGAATAAGATGTTTCTCTTAGTCTTCCGTATTGTGAACAAGCAAGAAAACACTGAAAGTCATAAAGGACAGCCAGAATATTTTGTGTGGCAGAGGAGTTTGTCAGAAATGATTTCATTTCAACAAGTCAGAGTCTGTTCCAAAGTTTGATGAAGTGAAACTTCCCATATATTCTAAAAGGTCTTAATTTATCCCTTAAACAAAGAAGGCTTTACAAAAAGTTTCAAACTGACCAAGAATTTAAATTTGTTAACTGTAAGATTAGCTTTATTATCCATGGTATAATATCTATTCTATTTCTGATTTCGAAGCGATTGTTACTGGAGGTGTCACATTTTGAGAAATAATTTGGTTTGGTGAAAAAATTCTGCATTTAATTTGGGGACATAATGTAGAAAGGACAATTATCTATTATGGGGAAAAGGAACTGACACATTCATGGATTTACATTTGTGAAATATTTGGAATAACAGATATTATTTATATATTTACAACATTGTACTTGCTACTGGCTGCAGCAGCCCTACTGATAAACTATGTTAAATCTGTGAGAAATATGATTTGGTTCATTCTCTAAGCCTCCACAGTCAACCTATTTACGTGTCTACCCCTTCTCACACAACTTTAAAATCTGCTGCAAACACATGCTCAGAGAAGTTGGACTTTATGATGCACACAGTTGATATCTTCAGCTACCTTCATATCACATTTCAGTATTCCACCTGGGCACTTACAAGTATTTTGCTAAGAGTTCCCTCAGGAACTAAACTCTTGTTTGTACATTTTTCAGAAACTTGTAATTCAGAGTTTTATAAATTTTATATACATTAATGATGAGGCCCAAGAAGAACCCACTAAATTATACTGAAATTTCCTTAAAAAGTTCTCTGAAGACCACTCTTTAATCTATTTGTACTTCATATAAAGCACAGGCTGAGTTTTTTGTAGCCTGCTGCAGAGTAGTTCTTTATTTATAGTTAACTGAAATCTTTCCTCACTGCATGCTTGCCCAGTGCAATTGATGGTATAACTTCAATTTGTTTTGACACTATCTACTATATCTGCAATGAATATTACTTTTTTTTTTTAATAAATTTGGGAAGCAGAAAGGAAAATCACCTGCTTGTCTTGCCTTACAATAGAGTTGTGACTAAGTGAGGTCAAGTATAAGGTTGGGGTTTTACTCTAAAACCTGGAGTTTTAGAGTAACTAAAAAACTGGACACAATACTCGAGGTGTGAGGCCACACCTCGAGTGTTGTGTGTCCAGTTCTGGGCGCCTCAATACAAGAGAGATATTGAGGTGTTGGAGCCAGTGCAGAGGAGGGAAATGAAGCTGGTGAAGGGCCTGGAGCATCAGTCTTATGGAGAGCGGTTGAAGGAGCTAAGACTGTTTAGTTTGAGGAAGAGGAGGCTGAGGGGAGACCTCATGAATCTCTACAAGGACTTGAAAGGATACTGTAGAGAGGTTGGTGCTGGTCTCTTCTCACTGGTAATTAGTGACAGAACGAGAGGGAATGGCTTCAAGCTCCAACAGGGTAGGTTTAGACTGAATGTTAGGACGGAATTTTTCACAGAAAGAGTGGTCGGGCCTTGGAATAGGCTGCCCAGGGAGATGGTTGAGTCGCCATCCCTGGACATGTTGAAGAGTCGTTTAGATGTGGTGTTGGGCATATGGTGTAGGGGAGAACTTTGTAGAGTAGGGCTGATGGTTGGACTTGATGATCCCAAGGGTCTTTTCCAACCTAAATGATTCTATGATTCTAGGATTCTAAAGATAACTCTGTTGGTAGTGTATCCTGGAGTGCAAAGTGGGGCAGGTAAACAACAAAGCCTCAAAAGTCGGGAGTCTACAATGTAGGTGAAAACAGGAAGACTCCTTGGTAATGAAAAATATGGAACAAACCTTGAAGATGGGAAGAAGCAGGATCCATGAGGAGACCACATAGTATTTGTTACAACCAAGAAATCCATTGATAATTTTTGAACCCCTACTTGTGCAACAAAAGATTTACTTTTGAATCTTTCTGAGTCAGCTGATGTGTTTCTCATTTAAAAAAAAAACAAAAAAAAAAAAAAAAAAAAAGTATCTTATTTCAGTTTATATTCTGACAGAAAGTAGGAATGGATGTGGAAATCTACTCTGCAGTTTTAAACAATCTCTTTTCCATTAATTTTCTCATTAAGCTTGTTCTAGTCCTAGACAACTACCATGTTGCATCAGGAAGAACAGTTTGAAAAAAGGCATCCTGCCAACTGTGAGACTTATTTTTTCCCTGTCTCATCTCTAGATAGAACATCATCAGGTTCATGAAGGGTCCTCTGTTCAGTGTCCACCTGTTGATCCTCCTTTTTACATTTTTAACCTTTTAACACCTTCCCCTCCCTCCACCTTTTTTTTTTTTCATGTTGTCTCCCATAATAATTTGGTTTCTCTCCAGATTCCTGTAGAGATGCTTTGCACTCATTTCTAAGGGGAAAAACAACAGGAATTATGGCCAGAGAGAAGATGCCAAGCCACCCATTTCCTGCCCTACAGTGAGAACTGCTGTCCTTGGCAGTAGCAAACACAGCTATTAATTATCTTAAAACCATTCCTGAACCACCTACCATCAAAGGAGAAGGCAGATACCACCATGGCAGGGACTGACATCACCATGATGCTACAATTGACAAATGTGGCTATGCGTATCATCGCGATACTATCCTCACTAGTGTTTCTGAAGACTATATAGAGCAGATAGTGGAATGGACAGCACTTCTATGTCCATCACAATCATCACCTCCAGTTGCAGCCTATAAAGATGTTTAGGAAAAAAAAAAAGGATGCATATTTTCAAATTACAGTCCTGTCATCCGGAGTTTTACCATTGTAAGAATAAAGAAGACTGGAAAAGGAAAGAGTTGGGATTCAGTCTGACTCTCATTACATATTCAGCATGGGATACATTGCTAGTTCTGGAATGGTTACATATAGGGATTTTTTAGAAAATAAGATGTTAATGAAAAGAGTTGATAGTTGATTCTTCACTTCCTTTCTGTTAGAATCACAGAATCATAGAATAGACTGGGTTGGAAGGGACCTTTAAAGGTCATCTAGTCCAAACCCCCTGCAATGAGCAGGGACATCTTCAACCATACCAGATTGCTCAGACTATTGTCAAAACAGACCGTGAATGTTTCCAGGCATGGGACACCTATCACCTCTCTGGACAACCTGTTCCAGTGTTTTGCCACCCTCATCGTAAAAAATTTCTTACTTATATCTAATATAGAACTATCCTCTTTTAGTTTAAAACCATTACCCCTCTAGTATGACTGCTAACTACCTGGCTTAAGAAGTTGTCCTCAATACACTTCAGGAGTCTCCTGGATTTCCTACAGCTTGTACAACCTGTTCCAGTGTTTTGCCACCCTCATCGTAAAAAATTTCTTACTTATATCTAATATAGAACTATCCTCTTTTAGTTTAAAACCATTACCCCTCTAGTATGACTGCTAACTACCTGGCTTAAGAAGTTGTCCTCAATACACTTCAGGAGTCTCCTGGATTTCCTACAGCTTGTCATGCTACTTTTCCAGCAGATGTTGGGGTGGCTGGAGTGCCCTAGCAGGATGAGAGCCTGCAAGTACAATACCTTCTATAGCTGGAGTAAGAAGGCTTCGTCAATGAGCACCCCTTGATTACGTGGCCGGTAGTAGGCAGCAACCACAAGGTTCTTTTTGTTGCCTCAGTCTCTAATTCTTACCCATAAACTTTCAACCTGCTCATGGCTATTCTTCACACTCTATCCATTTCTCAATGTAGAGGACAATGATTCTGCCCCTCCTTCCCCACCTGTCCCTTTTGAACAGCCTGTAGCCATTGGTGTTACTCCAGTCTCAGGATTCATCCTGTCAAGTTTCAGTAACGACAACTGGGTTGTAGCTTTCTAGCAGTACAGTGGCTTCCAACTCCTCCTGTTTGTTATCCATACTGAGTGCATTGGTGTAGAGACGCTTCAGCTGAGCTGTATGCTCTTCCTTAAAGGCAGCATGGTTTAACAGTAAAGCATTGAAATAGGATTCTCACCTTTGCCAATAAGTGTCTTGTGACCTTAAGCATTTCACTTCCCCTTTGCTACTCTTATACATTAAATAAGATGAAGTTTTATTAGTTTTCTCACCAAAGAAAGGGCAAAATATTGAAGAGAAACCATAATTTTAAGGTGCAAGTTGTATTTTTAAAAACCCTTTAAGATTAAAGCACTGAAAACATTCTGTTAGTCTTTTGCCACTGTACTTTGACTTATAAAAAAATTGAAACATTGAAATGAGTATGTAGTAATTCAAACACGTCTAGTGGAAGGATAAACAGTTTAGATTTAGCTAAATCAAAAAAAGTTCTCGTTGTTAATATGACTTACTATCCCACAATTATAAACCAAATCCAGATGATTCTTATCTCTTTGCTACCACAAACATATTTTTTCTATAAGAATACAGACCACAGAATTGTCTGGGAATATTTTAATTATCATAAATATAAAGCTATTTTTATAGCAGAGATACTTTAATCTGAATGTATACTTGGATAGAAGACAAGAATCTTCAAATGAACTGGGCTTTTTTAGAGATAATGTTGGCACTTTCCTCCATTTTCCCAATAACAAACTTTAGCCAAGGCAAGTTTACAAAATGTATAATTAAATGGACAGAAAACCACAGAATGTCTTCTAACGTGATCTGTAAATACAGTTTCAAGCTTCCACTCTATTTGCAGTATTTGTGATAACTTCTTTGAAATTTGCTTTAAATTCACACTGCAAAAATTGCTCAAGGTATATCAAAGTATATAGTATGATGATCACATAGAATTGAAGGCTTTCAGACAGAATCGAATATTTCCATAGGAAATACTGTTTCTGTGCTGAATTGACATTACTATAAGTGTCAAAATTTCATATTATGGACTGTAGAGTAGATGTTAAAACACTTTGGATTGAAGTCTGCAAACATTTAAGTAATGTATAATTTCATGTATTTGGACCCAAATACGATATGTTACTAAGTAAGAACTGTACTTTGAGGCTCACTGAAGTCAATGGAAAGCAATTCCAAATTCCACTTGGCTTTGATCAGGCCATACATGAATGAAATGTATCTCTAGGTTTGTATATATATTTGAGTTTGGAGTTTTTCCAGTCATTCTACATGTAGTACATGGTTGTTTTGTCTTCAGTCTTATAAAGAAGTACGTTATAAAACCTCATGAAAAATTTTCACAAATAGTTTAAGCAAATATTTACTTTTAATAGATAACATTAAAGGGACTCATAAATCAGAAAGAAAAATGTTTTCTGATTGATAAGTGTTTTTTCCAAGTTTTAATTATATAGAATATACTGTTTCCTAATATAAGTCTTGTTTCTGTCAAATTACAGCAGGGATGACCATTGGCAATTTTTTAATTTTTTTTTTTTTTTCCAACAAACATAATGGGAGAAACATTATCTGCAATAAAAATCTGAATTTTAATTTGTCATTCTGTCTTGTATTCTTAGTGATGCCACCCTAAGTGATACCACCCACTACACACCTAGATACAGTGTCCTACTTAATGGGTAAGTACAATTATAGTTTTATTTACTATAGTAAACCTACTGATAAAGAACACAAATTAAATAAAAGGAAGACTAGTTCTACAGCAGCCAGCAGGGCTTGCAAACTACAAGATTAAGACCAGTTTAGGGGTGAGCTAAATATCTCATTTCTTTCTCTAAACTTCTGAGTGAAAGTATTAGTACAATATTTTACCTGTTTTCGTTTTCCATGAGCTGTATGGAATTTGGGAAAAGACCCAAAGAGGATGTAGGTGACACAATGTGAAGCGTTACAATGACTAACATTTAGGAACCTGGGTTCCAGACCCCTTGGCCTTACACCTACTCTTCATGCACACATAGATCCCAAACAACTTGTATGCACAGTGTGAGAAGTTATTTGTTGTTAACTACACAGGAAGCACTTGGAGAGAACAATGGAAGAACAGTATAATC
Organism: Calidris pugnax; assembly: GCF_001431845.1. Taxonomy (NCBI): domain Eukaryota; kingdom Metazoa; phylum Chordata; class Aves; order Charadriiformes; family Scolopacidae; genus Calidris; species Calidris pugnax. Next base: position 5,273,780 of record NW_015090999.1, on the reverse strand, counting down.
TGTTTCTTTATCAGATACTTCGAAATGCCACTGTGCTTTTCAGACTTAACCATTCTCTGCTCTCTCTTTCACAAACAACAACAAAAAATATTCTTCCATCTGTGTGATTCTGCTTCCTTATCGAACAGTAATTATGAGATAAAGCACTTGCTTGAATTAATTTTTCCCTCAGTGGCAAGATACACCTGACCAGAATAAAATAAAAATCAAAGAGCTATAGGCAATAATACCAGTTTCTATTCTTACTTTACTATTCTCTATTAGTCCTTTTTTTTCATGTGAGGAAAGTGTGAAGCTTGACTAGAAAAAATACTGGTTGCCTGATTCTGCAGGCAGGAGGTTTTTGCATTTGCTAGGAGCTGCAATTAATATTCACTGAAGAATATTTCTGTACGTTTACATTAAATATGTATTGGTTAAAACATACAAGTCAGTCTTAGGATGATGAACAAAACCTGTCATGTTTTACCAGGTTCTAAGTGCCCTCACTATGAAATATGAATTCTAGACACTAAGTGACTTAATTCTTTTCTGTGTGTAGCCTTGTAGATGAGCAAATATAGTATTGCCATGGTTATTGAAAAGCTACAGGTCTTATCCAAAATCTCCAAGGCTTCAAGATAGTGAATCTGCAGGACTGCTGGGTCTGCACTTGTCTAGGCCTGCCTGGACCTTTATTTACCTGACTTAGCAGTAACATCTGTAACTTCCAAGTGATTATTACTTAATTTGTTTTATATTTAGCTAAGATTTTTACAACAATATGACATAAGACCTGTTCTTGTAATAATTTTGATGTATATCTGCAACTAGTAAATGCTAAAACCAAATGAGTGTGCGTAGAATAAACTGTGACTAGAATAAAGCACACTGTAGGGCAGTGAAAGCATGGTAATAGAGACTTTGAAAGTGTGTGCATGAGATGATGGCAGAGACTCCAGCCCTGTGAACAACTCACCAATAATTGATTAGTCATTAAAGGAATGTGACACTGGGAGCAGGTCAAAATTGTTTCTAGAGGTTACAAATTTGAATGTCATGTGGAAATGAAGGCCAGTGGAGAAAGAACAAAGTTTAAAACAATTTAGAAAATGCGTAAAATTAGACCCTAGAATGAGGAGCAATAAACATCCCTATCAAAATCATACTTTCCCTTGTGGAGGAGTTGGGGTGCTGATGAAAACCCCTCTGAAACCCATACTCCCCACCTCCTTCTCAGTGAAGACTGATACCTTTGACCCAGAGAAGCATGGAAGGGTGAGTCTAACATTGCAGAAAAGGTGAGGATGTTAAGAAGAGTATGCGTGTGTATGTGTTTATGTGTTTGTGTAAAAATTTAAAACCTTATTATAAGTGAAGTTTTGTTTTCTTTCTTTGAAGTAACTAGATAATTTAGACTTTAAAGGTTAATGCCATTATGACTGGACTAATAACTGTTCTGCTACACTATTAAGATTTTAATTAAACCCACAAAAAATTATTGGCTGTGCACAAACATGTCTTTCTCCAAGACCAGTTAATTTGCATTTGTGTTAGTGTAACACCTCTGTCTTCCTGGCCCTCCTCATCTACCTCAGTTATTAAATGTATATATAAAATGAAGACCTCTTGTGTCTTCTGTTAAGGTGAAAACTCTAGAAAGTCTGAAATGCTTTAAGACTAAATTAGCTTCAGTTCATTTGACTGCAAGTTAGAAACTTACATAGGGAAAACTCAAAGTCTGTGCTTGTTCTGAGCTGTGTATTACAAACCTGTATGAGGGAATGGGTCTCATTCACCTCCATGCTCAGTATTTCTGAAGGGGTACCCCTAAAAGGCTGAGTGAGGGTAGGCACCTGAAATTTCATTACCTTGTGTAAGATTGTGTCATCTAGGACACACATTGAGTTCTTAAATTAAAAACACAAATCAAAACAAGGCATATTTCTTCTTAATTTATTTCAAAATAAGCTAACAAAGTAATTTATTTTAATGGGTATCCTCATTGTTGAAATCAATTAACTATCCTCATTAATTGAGATGTTTCATTTTCTGATCTACTGGCCTACTGGCCTTTGACTCTTGCATTGTTTCATTTCAATTAACTGGATAAGGTTGTTAACAAATTTTGTCTGAATTATACCTGCATAGAATATATTTACCTGGATTTGGGTTTGTAATAAAACCTAAAATGCTTGGAATGTGTGGAATTAGTTTGTTCCATAAAAGCACAGAGGGAGGATTGGAAGCAGATGAAATAGGGAGAATTATCTGTCAGTCCACAAGATCCTCAAAAGGATTTGCATGTTTAAATTCATGTTACAAACCCAAAAACTCACTAAGCTTCCACTTGTGTAAGCTTTGATAACACCTCAGTCTCATGTATCAAAAGATTAGGGCACTCTGAGAGAAGAAATCGGGAAACGTATTTTGTATTAGAGTAGCTGTTTCAGGATTATTCTATTTTGCTATTTTTTGGTGCCAATTTTGCAGAATTTTGAGTAGGTTGATGATTCCAGGAACTGAAAAATTCTGAGACATGGTTTAAGATGTATTAGACCCAGAGTTATACATCGCCATCAAAAAAAGTAATTTTCCCATTCTATCTTTTTGTTTCTAACTTCCTTCCCATAAGAAGGCGTCTGCATAGGGATGCTCTTGAGAAACAACTTTAAGGTCAACCCACACAACTTTCCTAATTCAACTACTGTAACTAGAAAGACATCTAATATTTAGTTCACTTAAAAATCAATTTGACAAATTAAAAGTTTCCAAAGTATAAGCAGCACAAAACAGAGGCCAATCTCATGCCTAGTGAAACTAATTGAAGTCATTGCAGTGTTTCTAAAGAATGACTCTTGAACAGCAGAGTTTTCCCACTTCATCCAAAACATTTTATCAAATCAAACTGAAAAGTAACCAAAAACTTTGAATCAATCAGTCTATATAAGCTTCTCTCCTTAGTCATTTATTTGAGAAGAAATAACTTATAAAAAAAACAAATTGTGAGGAGGTTTAGACTAGCTAGTTATAATTTTACAATTAACTGCTATGTAGTCGTCAGACATTTTTGTAATCTTAGTGTGTATCCGATTCAGTAAATACTGAATCAGTCACCTACATGGAAAGCCTATGTTGTGCATAAATTTTTTCCTTGGATCTGGGGTCTGACTTCAGTTTCAGTTGCCTAATGTAAAAGCATAGTTCCGTTTATCAAAAGAAGATGTGAAAGTAAATTTAGTGACAGAAAAAAAAAAAAAGAAATTAATGACTATATCATTATAGAGAACATATGTGAAACAGTCATGAAGCCTTTTGACATTCATGTTTCTATGGCTTGTCCCAGACTTTTTCTACAAGAAATTATGGTAAGAATATTTTTTGTAGCTAAGAACTTTTGTTTTGTTTTGTTTCTTACCAGTAGAGAAATTGCTGGAATTAGAGTGTGAATTTTAACTTTATATTAAAGCTTTCCATTTTCTTGGTGGAAGATCTACAGTAAGTCATAAGGCTGATATTTAATTATGATAACTCAAGGGGCATTTAACAATGCTGACGATAAAATAGTTCTGTTACATCTAGAATATTTCTTTGGGGATTATTTGTGAAGCATGAAAGTGACCCTGCTCTTTCTTAACAAATATATGTCAGTTTTGATTGCTTTTATCCCTTGTTTAGAAGGCAGAAATCATTAAAATAACGTGACAAAATAAAAAAAATGAATCAATCAAAAAATTACAAATAATATTGGCCTCTTTCCTAGACTGAAGTTCAGTTTTTCACAGTTAAGGGATGGTTTCATTTGTTTCTTCCTTTATTATTTTTTTTAACTATTTTTTTTCCCAGTTATCTACATGTTTAACTTAGGAAGACAGTGGAATAAAAATGTCAGAAAGGAAAATGACTGTATTTTTCCAAATGGCATAGAATAGTACTTTATTTGCTTGTGTGCAAATTATTATACTCTGGATGAATACTGCCCTACAAACAGGTAGATCCATTTCATACAAAAGTAGTTGAAATGGGTTTGAGATGAGGGCAGAACTAGAAGAGCATATATGGTGGATAGACAAATGGTGGGGGGCAGAAGTTCCCTGATAACTCTTAATCTACCTAACTCCTCCTGAAGCCTTTAAGCCTGCTTCTGTCAGTAAATCATCCCAATGCAAAATTAACAACAAAATTAATCTAGCAACTGGACTTATTTCTTACACCGAGCAGTTTTGCATAGAGAAAACAGTGGAAAAATGGAAAAGAAGATATGATAGGAATCCATTATGTTCTACCAACAACATTGCAGAAAGGAATAATTCTAGTCCTATACAAATGATATTAACTTTGTATTGGGTTTCCAGGAAGGAAGTTGTTCTCCTAACTGTACGCTTGTGACACATGAAAAGAGGATCATCACTGAAGTAATACTCTAAAACTAAAACTGTGCTAACAAGTCACTAACAATAGATTTCTGCTTTCTTAGAAAAGGAAGAAAAAAAAAGAAATAATATGTGAAAGGAAAAATATTTTATAAAATATGTCATATGTTGTAATGAAAGATTACACTTAAATTTGGTTATCATGAGCATGGGTCTGTCATTGCCATAACACTAAATAGCAAGCTTATAATACTAATCTGTTATTGGAAATCCATTGGGTTGTTGGTTTTGGTTGTTTGTTTTTTTTTCCTTTAATCCGAATGTTGGAATATAAAATGACATTATTCATGACCCTGAGAATTCACCCATGAATTAAAGTGACTGTAATGCAAGTCTTCTGAAAGACAGATAAATATTTATGATGTTGTCAAATAGATTTTAAAAACTTCATCAAAGTAGCCATTTTCCAGTTAAGATGAGCTTTGACTTTCCTAAATCCATATCTGCATGCCCAGACAATGCGATAACATTCCTTGAAGGAAACCATGCACCATAGACTTAATTTCTGTATTTGAGCTAAATCAAGAGTTTCCTGCTCAGGGAAGCTAGCCTCCAATGATGCCTGTCTATTTTGTTCTGCAAATAGATGGACATCCCTATTCCTTGGGGAGGTTGTCCATGATGAAACAGCAGTTTTCCCAAGTTCTTCGCTCCTTCGGGGCAACCTCATATGAGAACCTGCCTACCTACCTACCTGCCTACCCTGAACAAATCGAAGTCTACTCTTCTGAAATCCAGGGTCAGCTACCTGCCTTTCTGTCATGCCCTGGGAACACTTCAGTATATTAAAAAATGCCGGAGAACTTTTTATCTGTCTTTGTTTCTCAATCTCAATTGTCGCAACTAATTCCCGTTTTCAATTCTCCAGAACAAAGGAAAAAAAGACCCACCAATAATTTTATGTGGTTTATACAGTACATATTTGACCTCATTTTGGTATTAAAGTAATTTGTCTTCAGAAAAAGCCTCTGGAAAACAACTCAGAAGTATTTAGATGAAGAGACAAACATTCATTTGTGAACAGAACTTGGAAAAAGAAACAGAAGGTAGTCAATCTATTTATAGTTACAGCTTAAAAGTTTAGGGGTGATGGGTGATGAATAAGTCAGCAAAATAAATATAAGGATGACAAATAATGGTAAAATAACACAGAAAACTATCCATACATACTACACTCAGAAAATTGAATCCCATGTCATTCTTCTATATCTAATTTTTGCCAGTATGAAATTTTAATTCTTATCCTCAGTGTAAACAAAATAAACATTATAGTTTTGTCTCTTTTTTTTTTTTTTTTTTTGGGGGAGAGAAAAGTCATAATATTCGATACTCAACATTGGAAGGGATTATTTCATTTTATTTTTTTCTCCTTAAATCTTTTTCTATCCCTGTTCTCCCCTTCCCCCTCTTTTTTTTTTTTTTTTTTTCTCCCCTCTGGTAAGGTTTTTCAGGTGCAAATGTAATTTCATGCATTTCAACTATAATTTTATAACTTGTCAGAAGTCTACTGAATTTCCTAAATGTATGAAAGTCCTGTGTTAACCTCTTTGTCAACTGACAGTACTAAACTTTCATGTTCTGTAGTTCTCTGAATGAATGGCAAGTAACCTGAGTATGCCTACATAGACTGAGTATGTATTTGGGCTCCTGAATGAAAAATCACTGAAATTGTATTAGAGGGAAGAGTTAGTCCCCTCATTACAGAATACAACAAGAAAAAAGAATAGGAGATGATGATAATAATGATGATTATATACATATATGTGTATAAAATTTAAATTCAAATAGAAATAGTTGAGGTGGATTTTGCGTCCAAGTAATGGAAAAAGAAAATCTGCAAGGACAAAAAACCATGTTTTATAAATATACACAGAAAAACATCAACTTTTTTCATGTTTTGCTTTATATATTTAGCTGAACATCGATTGATGTTGAGGTGATTAGATGACAATGACACTATAGAGATTTTTAGAGATTTTTTCCCTCATTAATTGGTAATATTTCCTTGTCTGTGCTTAAAACCTTTCTCAAAAAAAAACAAAACAAAAACAACACAGCAGAATAAAAGCAACACGTACATTTTACCTATAAACTTTGTGTCTTTCATGCAGGACCACATTTTATTTGCATGGAGCACAGAAAAAAGTAAAGGGGAACGTATAAGCAAAATCACTCATTTCCCTTTTCAATCTCATTGGGTTTTACTTATTTTTTCTTAAATAGGTGTAATGTCTACCTAAATGATAGAATCTTCATGAAAATTTTGGTATTGTCTCTGTACAGTGCTCTAACTTTGGAACTGAAATTTCTGTATAATGACAATGAAGTATGACATGATTAATAAACCATCCTGATTAATAAATTGTCCTTGGGTACTAACTCTTTTTTTTCTGAAATTTTGCTTTTCCTAATTAGCCTATTTATGAAAGTAAGGATGATTTTTCTATTTTTTAAAGGTTTCATTTAATCTATGCTTTCATTAGCAATGGGGTTCCAATGGACTACTTTGCAGTTTTCTCACTGAGATTTTGGAAAACACAAGTATCTATCCCAAACTGGTTTGCTAGCCTACAGCAACTGAATAAGTAACAGGTGATATTCATAACCATAACTTACAGGTACTAGTGACTCTTTTTTGCTCACCTACCAAAAGAAATGGTTCAGCTAGAATAATTTAAACTCTGACTTCATACTTACGCTGGCCATGCTGCTGGCCAAGCTACCTGCAAAGTCAGCACAACCACTCCTCCTTTCCAAGGATTTTGCACTTTCTTGTGACAGACAGGGAGAGTTCACAAACCAATTTGTGACACCCTGACTCTAGTATTGACTAAAACTAATTTGCCATGATAGGTTGTTCTGGTGAGGAGTAAAGAAAGTACCGGTGACACCATAGATCTTTATAACAGCTCAGAAGGGAAAGAATACAAAATTGCTGTTGTCACAGTTTCTTCTCTAAAGGGAAAAGACAAGGTAGAAAAATAAGGTTACGATGTTGATAAGTCCAGACACTTTGCGTCTTTATCCATAAAACTTTTATAGACAAACAAACCTGTCTCCCATTATAGAAACACATCTACTTCTAGGTACAAGACCTGAATAAGTAGAGGTATGTTGAGATGGAATTCACGATTCTTTAAAAGAGTGTTATCTGTTAGATCATTTTGCCATATTTATCTTCCCATGGTTATATTTCAAATATAATGTATACAATGATAATGTTAGACTTTATTCTTAGTAAACCCAGCTTTTAGCATGCGCAAAGCCTGGGGCTGAGTCCTCCTCATGTTTTTGAGGAGCCAAATACAGGAAGAAAGGGAAAGGGAATCTAGGAGATTCTGAACTAGTTGGTTGGTTGTCTATCTTTTTCTAAATGTCTCCTTCAAATTCTTTAGCAACACCACTTATAAAAAAATGGACTAATGGTAGAGATTAAAATTTGGTATTGTCTTCTTTTTTTTTTTTCCCCATAGTGGTCAGATATTAATATCAAAACTTCCCACTACTCACTGGGAAAGACTTCTGATTCTTTATGCATGTATTTGAACTTCTGAGCTGTAGGGTAGAAACCTACAGTATACTGACTGCTAATATCATCTGTCCATGTGCCTGGACTTTTTTTTCAAGTGGAAATAAAAAAAAAAAAAAAAAAAGAGGATTTATGATGGTATTATGAAAAATACTTCAACAGAATCAAAATGGTCCAGATGAGGGGGCATGAAGACTGCATGAGGGAGCAGACAGAGTATCCTGGATGTTTTATTTCCATAATACGTCAACATAGTCCTCACAAGGTTCATCTACACTACTGTCTCAGTCTGAATCAGGAGCGAGTTTTGGAATTAATCACCCAGTTATCCCCGTTACTGTCCTTTAGTTTGCATTATAGTGCTTAAAAGGAATTCCCTTCAGATGAAGCTGAAAAAAGTGTTTCAAGACTATACCAAAATGCCACACACATGCAGTTCATGACACTAGAGTGGAACTACTTTGAAGGAAAAAAAAAAAAAAAAAGAGTGAAAGATGTCTAATGTGGACATCAGGACCTCAACAGATCTGCTCCTATTGATCCTTACTAAAAGCTAGTCTACACATCACCTTAATGTCACAAAAGAAATTGGAGAATTACATCTGGGAATGAAATCTCAGAGTATTTTTATAGGATTAGTAGCTATATGCACCTTTCCTACATCTCCCTAGGAAATGTTGTTCCTCTTTCCTTAATTTTATATCTAAATCACCCATTTGTTCCTTTTTTTCTTTTTCTTTCCCTTTCTTATTTCTACCGCCTCATTTTCCATCTTATTCCTGATGGCAAGACTTTTTTTTTTTCTTTTTTAATCCAAGTATCTACCATATAATGAGAAATAAAAGCTAGCATTTCAGACCAAAACATGCTTTAAGAGCCTGAAATGACGAAGCAAGCTCCAGAGAGGTAGTATCATTTGGATCTATTTTCCATAATTTAGGTTTCTGACATGCCTTCACAAGTTAACCTACTTGGACTAAGGTCCCTTTACAGTCTCTAGACACTGTTTTTAATTTCAAACCATTAGTAGTGCAAAGCTACACCACTGACTATTAACTACATTGAGCCTATTCTTCTTATTGAAATGAAAAAATTACCCAATGCAAACCAGATGTTTATTTTCTCAGCTCTATAGAAGGAGAACTGCAGTATGAACTATAACACATTAAACCACACTACTTTTTAAAAATATTTCCATTCCACCTAATTCCTTTTTCTGCACTTCTCACCTTGATATATCCTGTTTGCCTTATATCTTTTTTATTTATCTAATTTAAATATAGGCTTCAGTATTTAGGTAAGAAAAAAAGCATGTTCATAACACAATAGTTCCCCTACTGTATTGATGCCAAAGAGCTGTGCTTTAATATTGCATGTTTTTTATCAAGAGAGATATTTAAATTTCATTCTTTGCTCTGAATAAAACCAACCTTGAGGAAAAAAAAAGAGCATAATAAATGAACAGTATTTAGATTGCAAAATTTAGAATTTCCCAAGAGTTCATGTGAGGTATAAATGCATGATTCAGTAAAGATGAAAAGGAACTGTCTTATACAGTTCTGGATGTTCAGAGAACTGTTCAGTATATATCTGATATAACTTATTGGTAATTTCAACTAGTTTTCAGCAAACTGTTTGGTATGCAGAAAAGGCAGTGATGCTCCAAGTTTATTTCTCTTTCTTATCTGACAGATGAATCCAATCAAAGGCATTCATTGATCTAAAAAGATTTTGGTTAGTCTCTCACTGGCAGTCACTCAGAATGTAGACATGCTTGATTTTTCCTGGTGCAACACGGATGTAGGGAAACACGGAGTGGGGAGGAAAGCCAACAACATATTTTCTGTGAAGAAAACTGGCTGGAAACAAGTTTTACTTGTGTATGTGCGTATGGTACTTGATTTCATTTCTTATCTGCCAATTGTGGAATCAGTTTCATTTCATGTATCCCATTTTTATTATCTACTAATGTTACTACTTTGCTAATGCTTTTGAAGGAAAAAAACACAAACAAACAAACAAAAAAACACCACAAGTGAAAAACCACAAAACAAACAAACAAACAAACAAACAAATAACCCCACACCACAAAGAGTCAACACCAAAAACTTTCTAGGGATACAAGGAATTAATTTTGAAATAGTAGGTCTACTTGTAAAGAGGTAATTTACTTCATGTTGTTCTAACTGGAATTGTGCTGCCAAAAATGGATAAGGGATCTCATACTGAAAAAAAAAAATCTACATTCATGATAAAGCGGTAATAGTAAGATAAAAGTACATTTGAAAAAGAGTACATGAGTAACCTTTTCAAAAGTACTTCCCCACTATAAAATTTTTGTTCAAACCATGCTTTCCTCTTTTCAAGTTCTTCCTGGAACATGTTAAATCATTTGCTGTGTGGTTGCTTTGGACAAGATATTTTTGCTGCCAGGACTGGCTTGAAAGTATTTTGGGAAATAAGGATAAGAACCTTCACTTTTGCCAAACAGGAACTTCAAAGCTTGGCCTACAGATGGTCATGCATGTGTGTAGCACTTCCACTTCATATGTTGTAACTTCATCTTGCTTCATTCTCCATCTTTTCAAGTGTTTTTTGAATGGCCTGCAACAAAATAAGTGTGGAGTGTGGGTGGGAGACATTTGAAACACAGTTCTTTTAAATAAGCTTTGGATGTCAAAGAAGATGTGCTTATGGTGTGACAGATGACAGCACTTGTTTGTGGGCAATTGCATTTTAAAGAATGGAGCTGGTCTGGAAACTTGAAAGAGGAAATTTTTGGCTGTAGCTTTCTTCTAACATCAACATTAACTGATTCAAGACTTCTGTGGTAATAATTGCAGTTTTTCAAATGGGCATATGAATGTTAGAATAAGAGTAACATTAAATTAATTTCAATTTCAAAACATACAAAACACATCAAGAGAGTTAAAGAGCTCTTATGTCCATAGTTTTTGTAAGAAGTAAATGAACTGTTTTAGAAAATTAGCTGTTTTAGAAAAAAATTGCACGAGAAAAGAATAAATATTTTATAATATTAAATATTTAATTGTATTGATATTAAATGTCAGTTGTAAATATTTAATGATACATACATAATTGTATAATATATATGATATATAAAATACATAATATACTTGCACAGACTAATGTACATATTTACAAAGATAGGTTCTGAAATAACTCTGAAATTTTTTTGAAAGACAAAACCGAGGTAGAAAATGTAAACATTTGAGGCAAAGTGATGAAATATGTTCAATCAAGTCTCTACTGTAGGTGTGGCTAGATCTTTAAAAGAGCAACTAGACATTTCACTGTTTAAATTACAAGTACATCTACAGAAATGTACCCATCAGAAAATCTAACTCAAAATTAAATTTTATTTTATTTTATTTTATTTTATTTTAAAGATAACAAAATATATGTGACATTCTGCTTCTGAAACTATTCTTTTTTTTAGTATTAAAATCATTGGGTTTGGTTTGATTCTTTTTTCCCCTTGGGGCATTCTGAATGTCATACTGAGCTGTATTTTCACATGGATCATAACAGACTGTCATTTCTCTTAAGCCTGAGTATAAATTCTTTCTTATAGTACATATGGGAATATACAAACAACTGTGAAAAATAGGAAAAAAAAAAAAAAGAATCTACTTATATGTACTGAGAAACACTGCTTTTTAGGGGAAAAAAACACGTGTCTGAAGTCCTGCCAGTATTATTTTGAAGGACAGAAATAAACATGATAAACATGTTCGAGGGACACTGCACAGATTTATGAAAACATTATTTTTTGGAGAATATAAAGGAACAGGAAATATAAATAGTACTTCAGGTTTTCCATACAGTTCTCAAGACTGGATTAATGAAAACTAGATTCTGCATGTCGCATTTTATTCTGGAACTTCTGGCCTTTGGCTTCATGGGAGGACAATATCGATAGTTTGATTATTTCCAAGATGTGTCTTCAATTTTCCTCCCTTATTTCAGAATTCTTAATCGAACTTTTTGCTCTAAACTCTAGCCCCTAATCTTAATTTCAATAATTTTTCATATCATGTCTATGTTGTTATTTGACTTCGAAAGACTGATTTTTCTGTTTGACTTTCCTTCATTATGTATATGCACGTTTAATGAGCTTGAAACAATCAAAATGCAATTTTAATTTTGAATATTCTGGGATCACACACTTTTATTCTAGTATAAATTATAATTTTTGCAATTCTTTCACCCTGCTGTCTTTGACTCATACATACTGGTACTTTATATAGTTTTTTGCATAGTTTTTTTGGATTTTACAAATGCTTTCTTTAAGTCAAAGAAGACATACTGTATTTAATTTATGCATCATGCCTTCCTAAATAGGCAAGTTTTATGAAATTATTATTAATACCACCAATAGATATGTCACTAAAGAGTAGACACAAAATGTTTTTGTTTTTTTTTTTTTTTTAATCTCAGAATGAATTCTGACCTTCTTTCTGTTCACTTCTTATCAACCACAACAGTGGAAAAGCTGCTGGCAAAATGAAGTATCTGCTATGTGCTCATGAGTTACAGGAGAAAAGTTACTTTGTGTTTGCCATCTTGGTTTAGAATATCTTTTAAGTTCATTTAAAAGTAAGAAAAGTAAATATTCCCACTCAGTTCAGAAAAAAAAAAGGCACTGTTCATAACTCACTGAAGAAGTCCATGTTTCAGCTAATACTGAATAAGAAACATACAGTTACAATGAATTACAGAAGTAACTTACTAGTAAGCCATAGGTATTAAAATGTGGCTTATTTCATTATTTTAATTCATCAGTAGTCTAATTAATTTCAAATCACGTTATTCAGATTACTGATATTTTCTGGGAAAGGCATTTGACCAGCTTTTGTTTTTTTCCTTTAAGGTGAAATGTTATTATGGTCATTCACCCGGACTTTAGCAAGGCCTTTGATACCGTCTCCCACAGTAGCCTCCTGGAGAAACTGGCTGCTCATGGATTAGATGGGAATACTCTCCACTGGGTTAAAAACTGGCTGGAGGGCCAGGCCCAGAGAGTGGTGGTGAATGGAATCAAATCCAGTTGGTGGCTGGTCGCGGGTGATGTCCCACAGTGCTTGGTACTGGGGCCAATTCTCTTTAACATTTTTATGAATGACCTGGATGAGGGGATCGAGTGCACCCTCAGTAAGTTCACTGGAGCGGGTCCAGAGAAGGGCGACGAAGCTGGTGAGGGGTCTGGAGAGTAAGTCTTATGAGGAGAAGCTGAGGGGGCTGGGCTTTTTTAGTCTGAAGAATAGGAGGCTGAGGGGAGACTTTATCGTGCTCTATAACTACCTGAAGGAGGGGTGTAGAGAAGCAGGTGTCAGTCTCGTCTCCCAAGTCACAGGAGATAGGACAAGGGGAAATGGCCTCAAGTTGTGCCAGGGGAGGTTTAGATTGGATATTAGGAAACATTTCTTCACTGAAAGGGTTATCGAGCATTGGAATAGGCTGCCCAGGGAAGTGGTTGAGTCACCATCCCTGGAGGTGTTCAAAAGACAGGTTGACATGGTCCTCAAGAATATGGTTTAGTGATTTTTAATTTTTTTTTTTATTTTCTTATTTCTTATTTATTTTCTTGTCAGAGTTAGATTGATGGTTGGACTAGATGATCTTTAAGGTCCTTTCCAACCTAGACGATTCTATGATTCTATGAAATGAATGTTTCTGCCCTTTGATTATAAAGGTAACTTTAGATGAAGCTAGCTTTGGTGTAGGCATCTAAAATTTAGGTTTTAGACTTTTTTTTTCTTGTTGTTAATTTTAAATTCAGCCTTATGAAAAGCTTGAATCCACCATTTCAGTTCTTTCAGGTAGTTCAGACTCTTTAACACATAGAGTATTATGGTCTGAGGTTGGCCAATGACAGCAGATATAATAATAAAACAAAAAAAAAAATAAGGAGGGTGGTCAATCACTTGAGGTACTGGTGAAAGATGGAGAGACATAAAAATCTGAAATTACTTCTAGAAGAAAAGTGGAGTCATCTGCACAATTCAGGAATGGACTAACTTTCCAGGAGCCATATCATAGGCATAAACTAGAATGTCTCTTTATTAATCCCACTTCATCTAAGAGGATTGAAATATCCTTGACATCTCTAAGACATGACTGAAGATACCACCAGTTTTCCACAGCTATACAACAATTCGTTACTAAGAGAAGTAAGAAAGTATCTAAGTTTGATAAAGGTAGGGTCATCTGTTATCTTGAATTTACTGAAAATTTTAGCTAACATTAAGTAGCTTCCTATGGAGTCTGACTGATTAAAATTGTCAGAAAATGTAATATGTATATTTATCCCTAGTTGGAGTATATCAGTGAAACTAACTATGTTCTGTTTATTCCAGAACATGAAGATATCCTTCCTTCTGTCTGGTCAGTTTGTTGATGGTAACCACTTTAGAAAAAAAAACAAAACAAAACAAAACAAAAAAAAAAAACAAAACAAAAAACCAACTTTTTCAATATCTTAACCACTACTGGTACCACAGATACAACATTTACTGAAGGCTGACTCTAGATTTTCCTTTTCTTTCTTTTCTTTCAACAGACTTTCTAACAAAATGCAGTTCATGAGATTATCCTTCTTCTGACGGAATCTGGCCTATATGTGTTCCATCTGAGTGTAGGCTCCACCCAGATGAGAACAAGAAGGAAACTTGGCTGCCTACACGTAGATCATATTATTAAGAGAATATTACTTACATATTTTAATTATGGAATAAACAAAAATCATTAAAAAATATTAAGACAGTATTCTGCTGTGTTAAAGTTATATTTCATTTGAAGCAATATTTGTATGAGTGGCAATTGTTATGTGCTTTTTTGGATAGATCATCTGTTCCTTGATTTATGTTACATTTTTTCAGTTTCAGTGGTTTCATGCTGGATACCCGGTCTTTCTCTGATGTTGCCTGCTTGTGTGGGAGTATTCCTTATGCTGCGTCTTGTGTGATCCTCCTGCCTCATACAGGGAACAGATAAAACAGGGGTTTTCAGTAGCGAATGAGCAATATGTGCATTAAGCATTGCCAGATCACAAGCAGAATTTGGAGAAGATTCAGGTGTCTGGCAAGTGATACGAGAAGGAACTAAGACTTACTGGATAGAAATGGGCATGTAATAGGCTTTTGTAATTAAAAGGATATGGTAAAGGTATGAAATTGTCTCATATGCTATCCAAACAGAATTGCTTGTGTGCCAGTGCTCAGCATGGATTCTGCCATTTTGCTAAAGTAGAATTTCTAATTAAATGCTAACACAGATGAGGTAGTTCATTTCCCTGTACTAATTGAACTACAAAATGAGGGAAGAGGTGGCAGAGGTGGACAGTAAAGGTATAAAATTAAGAGGTGGAAAGCAATAGAAAGTAATAGATATAGAAATAAGCGGCGGCAAGAGAACAGGACTTTAGCAGGAAAAAAGTAAATAAAGGAAGTGTTAAGTTATCTATTTAAAGTCTAATAACATTAGCATAGTGAGCTCAGCAAAGATGATAAGAATAATGACTGATGGAGGAACCTAGTAAGCTATTCAGTAGACAAGGAGCACATGGAATTGGGTCTCCTTAATTTCACCCAGAAAGACTAATTGGTGCACTGGTAATAATATATGCAATAAGAAACAGGGCAACTTACACCAGAAGGCCTTGAAAACAAAGAAGAATAGCCTATCAGCCTTATTAAGGGATGAAGTGGAGAGGATTTGTGAATGGAAGAGAATTTATTATGGAGTGACCTAAGTAGATTGTGGGAACATACCAGACCAACTATAGGATGCCACAAAAAACATTTGTGGATTGTGCAAGAGGATGGGTATTTAGTGGAGAAGCCAAAGACAGGGAAATACACAGATCAAGTAGATTTGGGGAAGAACATGTATGGGGAAATAGAGCAAGAAAGGCATAAAAATGGCTCTTCTTGTGCAAACAGGTTAACAGTCTAAATTTTTTGTGAGTAGGGGATTCTCTATTCCATGTGCATGGATGTGTATGGTGGTTCAACTGCCAGATGTGGGACTAGGGTTCAGAGACCCCATGTGTCAATGACGCCAGCAACTGGAGATGCCACAGTAGATGCACATTGTGAATGTACATGTGCTTATGTGTGAACAATAAAGAATATCAAGCCAGAATAGCTGATGAGTATGATAAGCAGCTTGGGAGCGAATATTGAAGTGGCCTTAAGTGTGGGACAGATACTGGAGAGAACAGAGAGACTCTGAGCTGGCTGCTGGAGGGACCAGGATGTCCAAACCATGTGTCCAGGGGTTGCCTACTTTTCAGATCATGAGTCTGGATCAGCTGTCATGCCTTTTGCACGTGTGGGGCTGTGCATTAGGCAATAGACAGATGAGGGGATCCAGCTGCTGGATGGGCTGAATGTCTGAGGGCAGTTCCTAGAGATTTGTAGCATGCCTGTGTGTGCACATGTGTTGGTGTGTGAAAGGGGCTGTGGGATTGGGGCCCTGTATGTCCAAGTGCCTTCAACTATCATTCTGATCAGTCAGAGAGGGGAACAGAATAAGGCTATTGGTACTGTCTGTTTCCATGTGAGGGCTGAGTGTTTTCTGTCTGTGTTGACCCATGTGGTTGTCTGTGCCTATATGTATAGATGTGGTATGTACATGGGTTTGCCTGCCTGCTGGCTATACATGCTCAGCCTCTCTGCTGCTTGCACCTAGGGACAGGGAGCTGGGGCTGACTCACCTCTATTGGACAACTGAATTTGGCAACTGCTAACAGAAATGAGGTTAAAGGGTTAAAAATCAAGAATTTTAGGGAGGGCATAGAATTTGAAATGGAAAATTGGGAAGGAATAGAAAACAGAGAACAGTCTATAAGTTTCAGGAAGGGGACACGGGGGAAGAGAGAAACTGCTGTTGGCAGCAGGAAACTCAGTAGTTTGAGACACAATAGTACTGTAGCTGAGCAATGCTGGAGAGGAAAAGATGTGTAAACATGTAGATCCTTTAGCCCCAAGAGGACAAGATACAGGAGCTCCCATATTGTACCATGAGTAGATAATGAGAATTTAACTTAAAGGAACTCTTGTCACTGTTCAACTACATTAAAGACGTAGTATTATCCAAAACTGCTTTGATATACACTAGCTGAAAGCTTGGTGACTAACTTGATAAGGAAAGACTGTCCATAATTTAAGGTTTAAGAGCTATCTTTGTAGTGGATAGCTAATTTTAAAATTTTACTTTTATATTTTACTGAGAATACCAGAGTTAAAGAATACTTCTGTCGGGGCATTTTTAAATGGATATGTATTTTAAATGGAAATGCTGAAGTACTTTCATGTTAAAGTTATTATTTTACTATCACAGAGAAAGTCCATTATTTACAGTCCATTACATGCAACAATATTATTGATTTACTTTTTTTCTGTTTCAGCACCAAAACATAACAAGTTATTATATGTATGGTTGATTGTTTTTCATAAGATAGTTCTCCTGGAAATATGGCCATTTAACCTATTTCCTGGAAACAAAATAAAGCAATCTTCTTACCCAACTTCCCAGCATAGCTGTCAGTAAAAAGTGGAATGTATGTGCCGTTTGTTTAAAGGGTATTAGATATGTTTTGGCTAGTCTGTACAGAGATAAAATTATAGAAGTGGTCATTATAAAGTGACCTAAGTATCAATGTAGTGACAAGCACAGATATCAGAAGTGGGAATAAGCTATAAATTGCCAGTTGTAGAGAAAAAAATTAATACACACATTATAAACAATGATCTGGTTGTTAAACAGCAGTGCTTGTAAAGTTAGTTTGGATCCTAATGTCTCTGATAAAAATATATTTAATTAGAAAAACAAGAGTTGATAGAACAGGAACATGGCATAGTTTCTGTTGTGTATTCAATGCAGTCTCTCAATACTATTTTCTCTTGCGAACAAATACAAAGTTAAAAATAAAAAACACACTCTGCCGCCAACTGAGTATATATAAAACTCTCACTGAAATAAAATGATGTAAGCCTTATGGTCCTGTTTTGGTTTTGAGCAGGCAACTAGAACATTTTTACATAAACTCTATTTATACATTTTCTGTCCTATATTACTACGAAACCCAGTTGGGTTTTTTTTGAGGCCAGATCTGCAAACTCTTTATTATGGACAACAAATGTTTTACTGGGGTAGCTCCTACATCTTCTTACTCTGCATCCTCGTAAGAAATGCTTCCCTAATGAAGTGAAGAAGGCCCTTCTCAACCTCAGGATGCCTGCTGTTAACTTATGTTTTCATTTTGCTTGCTTTACTGAGTTCACACCATTCTTGATGTGGGTGCTGACACACATTATCCAGCTCTCTTGCACAACTTCCCTTCTTGTCTATCATGCTACACAGTAAATGGGTGCCATATTTTGATTAGCTGAAATGATGGTGATAAAAAAGTACCTTATTGCAATATTTTATGATCTTTCCCACTGTGTTAGTAATAATGAAGCATGTGCACCCTATCTCTGAAATTCAAGCTACAGGGAACAGCATTTTACTCCAGGAATAGCTCTCTGTTCTTGGTTACCAGAGTAATTCAGTGCAGAATTTGGAGAGGCTGTATCTATCTCTAGTTCTAACTAGTCCTCTAGCAGTTGTGTTTTTTCTATATCTCCCATCTCAC
This sequence comes from Calidris pugnax, assembly GCF_001431845.1. Lineage (NCBI taxonomy): Eukaryota > Metazoa > Chordata > Aves > Charadriiformes > Scolopacidae > Calidris > Calidris pugnax. The sequence continues at coordinate 5,255,176 of NW_015090999.1, read as the reverse complement.
TTAGCTCTGAGCAAGGTCTTTGAGAAGGGAAATCCTTCCCTACTAGCAGGTCATAGTGGCCAGTGAGTTATTCGCTGAACAATATTGACACCCAAATATAGTTATCTTCACTAAATATTTTATACTTTTTTAATGACTTATGTGGAATTTAGAATTAAGTCTCTTTACACAATCAGAATTACCAAGATGCTCAAGGTAACATAATAAAATACACTGTTCCATAAGTATCCGAGGCAGGAAAATGGACTAAAAAAAATAAAAATCATTGGACTGAATAATCAAATACTTTTTACTCCAATAATGTTTGTGGAACTGAACTTGTACCACCTAAAAACTTCACACAAAGAACAGGTTATTGACATAAATCATTTTTCTTGACCACTAAATAAAGAAGCTTTTCATTGTTTCAGTTGTTATTGTAGAAACTTTTCAGACCTTTTGAGTTCTAACATCAAGGAAAAAAAAGAAGACTAAATCATAGTTAAAAATGACACTGAGGCTGAGAGACAAGAGACTTTGTTGGGAATATTTCAGGTGGCATAATGTCACTAAGCATTAGTTTCATGATGATGAGACCTACATGATCTGAACCATACCACTGCCTTTTTTTATCTATTTACTTCCAAAAAAGAAAGATTAAACTAAAAATGCGTGCCGTAAAAAGGCTAGAAGCATGAGTATTATACTTTTTTATAAGCAACTTTACTTTTTTTGCCTCTAAAACTGCATGCATGTCAGTGGAAAAGTCCAATAATTTATTTTATTTCTGTGTAACTAGTTGTGTTTGAGCTCTAGAATTTTTTGGTAATTAGCTAAATAAGGAAAGTATAAGGGAACTATTTAAATTTTTAAGATTAATACAATTTCCTATTTTAGCAAAGCAACAAAACCCATAGTCTGTACATACATACATATAGACATACATACACATCTTACTTTACTGATTCTCTCTTTGTGTGTATATATATTTATATATTTCAATATTTCAGATTGTTTCATGGAAGTACTACATTATGTTGAAAACTATTGGTTATGCCCAATTCATTATTACTCTGAGTATTAAACTTCTGAATGCATTGTCTATGTTTAAATCTTGATTTTGGTTGTAACAATATCCTGCAATGTTAATTCAAAGACGGTTTGATTCTTAAACTATTTTCTTATTGTAATTTTCCTTCTTTTAAATTTGTATTTACTTCCTCTTTTTTCAGGAGTAACAGGAGAATAGGAAGTCTGTCATTATCAAGTTTTCTTCTCATTCATTTAGAAAACACATATGACAGTGTTTCTGGACTACAGCCTGTAAAACTCAAACATGAACGATGTAATAGTTTTTTTCATGCTAATATTCATATCCGTCTGTTAGTATGGCATTTTGCCTGTTCAGAAGATATAAGACCACTATTTACAGGACATTAGCCCTATCCAAAGATAGGACAGCCTGAATTATACTTCAACAATCAGCTCCTCTGCCAAAAAATCCTCCTGTTTGCAAATAGTGCCAATCTGAATCTGTCACTATTTCTTCTCTCTCATTTTTTTTTTTTTGTTTTTTTTTTTTTTTTTTTTTTTTCATTTAAAATCTGATTCAGTGTTTTGACTTTTTCTCAAAGTGAAGCAATGCTCTTATGGCCTCTTAACTGATACACAGGTAACATACTCAAGCAGTGCCTTAATGTTTTTATTCTGGAAAAAAATATTGGAATAGAAGGAAATCTCTCTCAAAATCAGTTACTTTTATGTTCTTTTAAATCCCTTTTTTTCCATTTTACTGCCACATTTTCTTGATTTCTCACACGTTCTTGTCAATTCCATTTTTTCTTTGGGAAAATCTTAATCTTTCTGTTAGATTATTTATCTTGGAGTATTTTATCAAGTGTTTTGACTACATCATCAAGATTTTAAAGCTTCCATTAATGCAAACTATGTATGTCTATGAAAACAACAGCAAAAACAACTTAAAAGAACAGAAACACAAAGAAAATATTTAATGATATAGTGTCTCCTTGTATCACAAAGCTATATAGATTACGACATGACTGCTTGTGCAAAAAGCTGCCATACCAAGTCAGCAGCAAAGACAGAAATACTTGACAGCTGGACACCCCATCAGGCCATTATGCATATTTCATATAAAATTGTCAAAACCCAGATATAAAAAGTGTCATTCTATTTCTCTGAGCCAAACAGTTAGTTACTGTGATATAAGTATTGTATCAAACAGAGAGGAGTAAATAGAGCCATTTTTTAGTGAGCATTAGAGCCAATGGAGGGGGCTATTACTTTATGGAAAAACTGCCAAATTCCTTTACCCTTAGTTGTTTCTGATGTATTACACAATTAATAATAAAAGCTCCTTCAGTCTTAGGAAGGTCATACTTTTCACAGATCCCAAGCTCTCTTGCAAGTTTTGTGCATATCAGCAATGTAAACTGAAATACCACATAAGAGATTTTGGGTTTTTGGACTGAAACCATAAGAAAGACAACTTCTTAAAAAAGAGACACCTACTTGCCAGAACTCCCATAAAATATGTGAAGGCTCATACAACCTGGCATACATTATGTACATAACTGGTTGGTTTCATCTTGTTTTCAGTAAAATTCTGTATTCAGTACTGGGTCTCAGATCTATGCAGAAAAATAAAATATATTTTAAAATGCAAGCTCTTTTATCATCAGTGTTAAATATCTGCTTGGACATAGTAAAGTAAAACGTAATGATTTAATGAGAAAATGATTGGAGGTTTTGGACCTGCTATATTGTAGGTCTACATGTACCTATTACAATATATTCTATAAATATGAGTCTCGAACCAATTCTGTCAGAAGTCCAAAACTCACTCAGCTTTGAAGGGAAAGAACAGAACATTCACTTGCACCAGATTTCAGCAGGAATTCATTATTTTAGCACATGTGCATAGAGTAAACAAGCGGTTTTACAAGCCAAAAGAGGAAAACGAAAAATCCACAGCCGTCAGGAAATTGGTTTTATATTAAAAGGCAAGATGTATTTAAAGTTAATACATAATTAATGCCAACAATTTGTAACTCACTCAGAAGCCATAATATGACCTAAATTATAAGCACAATATAATTGCCTTTAAATTCTGTGTCTCTGAAGACTATAAAGATTAGAGATATAGTTTTTCAGAAGTAGCTATAAGGTGATGGTTTTGTAAGAAACAGATAAATATTCCTTAGAAAAGTTTTTATTACCAGAAAAAGCACTGTAAGTATTTACCGAGTAAATAAAAAAGTATTTACTTTTCAATAAGGTTAAAAATAAGATGAACAAAAAGAAAACTGATACTGTACACAAGTGTTACCATATTTATATTGTACATAGTCTGAAAAGGTCTTATGTAATTCTTATTGTTCCTTGAATTACAGCAGTATCAACAGTGTTTAGATTATGTTTTCCATATTTTGATTCTTGTATTTCTTCTCCTTTTTGACTTGAAACAAAACTATTCATTCATCACTCTGGATGTACATATGTTTAAATTGTTACAGGGAGTTTTCCTACTCGTCCTGATGGTTTAAGTTGAATTTTTATCCTTTTTGATTATTCTTACCAACTGGTTTTGTTAAGTTGATCTGGGTTTTTGGTTGGTTGGTTGTTTTTACCTTTGGGGTGTGTGTGTGCCTGTAGTGGGTTTGTGGTGTTTTTTTTTTTATATATTTCCAACTACAAAAAAAAATCTAGGTTGTTTTTTTAAGAATTTTTTTTTTAAAACTCTACACTGATTCTTGATAGATTCTTCTGTAGTTGTTTAGAATAATTTTTGCTGTGGTAGTTCAGGAACAAGCAGTTGTTTTGGAAGTTTCTGGCATTGTTAAAAAATAAACAACAACAAACCAACAAAAACTTTTCCAGACCACAAGTAAAAAACATTTATAATGAACAGTAAACTAGAGAAAAAAAATAAAAAGACACCAAATAAGCCCGTTAATGTTCCTGTGATTTTCTTATGATAGGTAATTAAATCAAGGGTGCAACATTGTCTGTACTAAGAAGAACATGCCAGACCTCCCAATTTCTTCGTCCCATAAGGAAATATGCCTTCTAGGCAGTCATTTAAGAGTCAAGTGGACTAGTGTTTTACTGAGACCAGGGATTGTCTGAGTATGTGCTGTAGTCTCTAGTCACAGATGGTCTGCAGATTTCTGTCTGAATGCAATTGGCAGAAAACTTTTAATTCTATTTGCTTAAGTAAAAATACTTTGATTAAGCAAATTCAAATAAACCTTTATGAATAGACATTTTAGAGGAATGAATAGATGTTTAATAAAACAATGTGTGTTTAGAGAGTATATATGAGCATGCAGCAAAGCTTGAATTGCAACTCTGGTACTAATTAACAAAGAATATGGCCAGTAACACTGTCTAAATGAGCAAACTCTTTTAGTTAGAAAAATTGTAACTCTGGAAAGAATAATTTTGTTTTTAGCTACCTCTCAAGTAAAATGAAATTCCAGTTCAAATCTTAAGTTGTTATATCATCAATGAAAAACTGGAAGTGATGTTATCCAAATTAGCATATCAGCATTTGACTCTCAGAATCTATTCCTTGCCTGAGGAGTCAGCAGTTTGGAAAGGACTCTTAGTTATTATACAACACAGTTAATTTTTCCTTTGGTAAAATGTATTTCCAGATGGTCAATTTCTAAACTTAGATATGCAAATACAGCTGACTAAACATGACAGGAAGAGGGGTGTATATAAATCTATATAAAACCTTCTTGTGGATAGTTGAAGTGTTCTTCAGTTGTCACTTGTGAAGACACCTAATAATATTTGTGAATTTCAAATATAAGTATGGTGCTAGCAGATAGCCATGTCACCTGAGGGTGTTTGAAATGACATTAGAAACCTATATAAAGGACAGACGAATCAAGACCTTGATCACTGCACTGGCAGACTACAGAGAGCTTATTGGGTTTAATCAGTTGACTGCATATAAACTGCTGTTATCATCCTAGATGCCCAGTGTATTTGTCCTGGTGTCCAGCTACCACTGCAAAAAGCCCATGGCTCTCCCACAAATCCTATTACATCTGCAAGGCCACAGTGTTATATTAGATACCTCCAAACATTTGGTTTTCACATCTGACAACATCTTTGCACAATTAGAACAAGCTTTAGATATCTAGTTTGAAGTAAGCTGAACCACACAGTCTGTTGGCTTCATGACTAAGGTTAGAAGTTGGTGCTGTGAGGTAGCACACTGGGCCATCAACCACTCCTCTGAGGCTCTGGTTCTTCTACATGTCCTCTGTTATAATTGAAAGCATGTTCTAAGTGGTTTGGATAACCATAGGTTATCCAATTTACCAAATTTTACTGAACACCTAATTGTGGGTAGTTAAATCCCACATTAGGTATGACTTGATTGTAATGGGAGCTTAGATATTTATTTCAAATAGCAAGGCCTTGGCATTTCTCTGCTCTGGTGAGACCTCACCTGGAGTATTGTGTGCAGGTCTGGAGCCCTCAATATAAGAAGGACATGGACCTGATGGAGAGGGTCCAGAGGAGGGCCACAAGGATGATCAGGGGGATGGAGCACCTCTGCTACAAGGACAGGCTGAGGGAGCTGGGGTTGTTCAGCCTGGAGAGGAGGAGGCTCCGAGGAGACCTAATAGCAGCCTTCCAGTACCTGGAAGTACAGGAAGGCTGGGGAGAACCTGTTTAGAAAGGCCTGCAGTGACAGGACGAGGGGCAATGGCTTCAAGCTGGAGGGGAACAGATTTAGACTGGAGATTAGGAGAGGGTTCTTCACTGTGAGGGTGGTGGAGCACTGGAACGGGTTGCCCAGGGAGGTGGTTGAGGCCCCTTCCCTGGAGATATTCAAGGAGAGGCTCGATGAGGCCCTGGGCAACCTGGTCTAGTTGGGGGTGTCCCTGCTGACTGCGGGGAGGTCGGACTAGATGACCTTTGGAGGTCCCTTCCGGCCTGGGCAATTCTATGATTCTATGATTCTATGATTCTATGATTTCTTCAGTTACTTATACATAGTGTTTTAATGCCATTTGAGGTGCCCTACAGTACTCAAGACATCTAACTAGAGTTGGTACATAATGAATGCACAGGGTGTCTGGAAGAGATCCATTGAGGCCAGGTGGGATAGGACCATAAGGGACAGGAGGAGTTCTTCAACACAACCTCCTGTTCAAAGCAGAGTCAGATCTAATGTCAAACCAGGTCCTTCAGGGCTTTGTCCAGTCAGGTCTTGAAAACCTCTGATGATGGAGACTGAACAATTCTCTCTGGGCAACCTGATCCGCTGTGTGGATGACCTCATAGTATAAATTTTTCTCCTGATATCCAGTTTGGACCTCCCTTGTTTCTATTTACACTCATGTATCTTTTATCCTTCCATCACTCACCTTTGTGAAGGGCTTGGCTGCATCATCTCAGAAAACACCCTGGAAGTATTGGGGGGCTGCTGTTAACATCCACAGCTAAACAAACAAACCCTGCTGATCCAGTCCTTAATTTGTAGCCCTTTGTTGAACCCACTCCGGTATGTCCACCTCTCTCTTTACCTGGGGAGCCCAAACCTGGAAACAGCACTCCAGATGTAGCCTCCCCAGGGATAAGAAGAGGGGAAGGATCACCTCTCTCAGCCTGCTGGCAACATTTTTCATAATGCAGCTGAAATTCTCTTGACCATTGCTACAAGGACATGTTGCTGATTCATGTTCAACTTCTTGTCCACCAGCGCACCCAGGTACTTCTCCGCAAAGCCGCTTTCAATTCTATTCGCCACCAGTGTGGGGATCAAGTACAACATCACATGAAAAACTTCCAAAACCTCTTTTACATGATGTCTTCCTACATGATCATATATGTACTTAAGAAAGTGTTTCTTGCTGAAGGCTGTTTATAGGATTGAATAACAATGAATATTAAATTTGTGATAAATAAATTGACAATGAAGAAAGAGTTTAAAATATGCATGGGATAGCAAGATAGTTTAGTGGGTCATTATAGAAGGAATCACAGTCTCTTCCATCTGTCTCAGGTATACTGTAGAAATTTATTGGTGACATAAAATGCCTGCTGTCATCCTCATAGAGAAAATAAAGAAAAATACCACTGCAATGATAATAGTGACCCTGTAGAGATGGACTTGCTATGGCAGTGAAAAGTTTCTGCTCTTTTTGTGTTCCTTGGATACTGTTTTCTGTCAAGTAATGAAATCTAGATTTCAAAATTCGAAGTAATTTCATTGAATTGGGTATTTTACTTCATGGAAATGGTGCAAATAAATTTGCTGCAAAGCTCTGAATAAGTCAGAGGTGCTGTCACAGTCACTTTTACAAGATACCTAATGCTCTGCTGCACAAGGCAGAAAAAAGAAAGCTTAAAATAAATTTAGAAAAGAGCAAGTGTTAGGTAAATCTGACACTTGTGTTAATATAGAAAAAAAAAAGTTTTCACCAAATTTAGACTGCATAGCCATATGAAAACTTATAGACAATATCAATATGGAAAATAACTGTTTGGTCATCATTACTAATAGCATTGTAGTAGTTCCATTTTTATGAGAATTTCATCTAGTTAACTTGCCACTCTGGATTATGAAAAGAAGTATTTAAAAATAGAAATAAAAATTAAATAAAAAATGAAAGAAACAACCAGCCCTCTCCCCCAGTCAAATATGGAATGGTTATGATCTTTTCTTATATGGACCCTTGCTTCTGTTTACTGTAGGAGTGGAACAATCTCTTGTTTTGTTTAAAACTGTTGAATTCCTGGTCTTACTGTGAAGTAAAATAAAACACTGAAATTATTAGTAAAATGTACATCATAATAAAAAAGGAATCAGCACCAAAAGTGGCTATTGTATTGTGGGGTTTGTTTTTTTTAATACTTAGCATTATAAGTAAGTATTTTTTAATTAAAAAATCACAGGTAAAAAAAATATAGTTACAGCTGATTTTAGCTTTTTGGTGATTAAGGAGTAGGTAGGAGTAGAGTCCATGCTCTGATGTTGAGATGGGCTGTGGTCATAACAAGAACAGCAAAATAATTGAAAGAGAAAACTTATGTAAAAATATTATCTAGAAAGAAATACTGGACTTGCAGTTCTCCTGACTGTCTTTGAATGCCTCTAGTTTCATGTGATGAGAAAGAACTAAACAGTTCTGAGGTTCATCTTTTGTGTTCTTTTGAATTTGGTCAAGGATTTTATGGGGTTGTCTTTTCCAAACATCAGTTGAGGAAGTTAAAACTACAATCAAGAAGGGCGGTGAGAGTCCACAAGTACTCTTGAGTTATCTTTTAGCATTTTAGCATAGCAAAAACAAGGTAGCAGAATGGCTTAGGCTTTATTAACTGAGTTAATAGTTCATGGATATCAATACACATACCTTCCTGTGTTTACATAGCTTCCTGTCATCACATATGCTCTTTAAAAATGCTCTTAAAATCTAACTTTACTAACTTTAAAATATGATACATGAACATAACTCTTCATCCTGTGAAGATCCTATCTTTCTAACTTTAGTCCACATTCATCTCTCTCTCTGGATGTATTCCAACACATTAATCTTTGCTTACTGTATAGAATACCTACTTTAAGAGGAATTACTTTAATAGGCTGTTATTTCAAGAAACTGATTCACATAACACCCAAAATATTAGAGGTCTAATTTAATTTCAAGTTTTCACAAACATGTAAACATTGTCTGTTCACATCATTAAAAACACGTTATAGAACACAGAGTGGATGAACATAGCCAATACTCACAGTAATGGAAAAGCCTTTCAATTTACCTCTAATATCTAATACTCTTAGCCTGGGGAGGCAGGCGGGGAAGGAAGTGTAAACATAACATAACAATTAACATTTGTAGCAAGATTGATTGATATTATAGGTGGAAATTCCTCATTGCAGAGTGTTGAGCTGTTTTTTGTTCAGTGTGCCAAGCTTCAAGGACATATCCAGCATTATTTTAAAAAACATTATTTTTTAAAAAAAGATAAATACAAAAAACATACCGAACAGCACAAATAAGACTTGTTAAAGTGCCCCTATAACTGACATTCAACTGTTTCATTGTGCATGCAATTTTAAGAATGGTGTGGGTTAAAGAATTTAACAGTGTATCCTCATGACATTCCTTGCATCATTTGATGTTTAAATTGTACTTTTGAAAAAAAAGAACATCCTTCTAAAAGCACATGTTCATAGGAATATTTAATACAATTTTTTGTTAGTCATTTTTTGAAAGGAAACAGCTATATAACAATGAGCAGCTTTATTCCCCTGATGCCCTTTTAGTAACCGTTGTTTTAGGTTCAAACTGTAGATTGCTCTTTCTATTTGAAAGAAAATTAAAAAGAAAGGTGTCACAAAAGAAAAGAGTAAAAAGTGAGCTTCACAAGAACTAGTGCAGACAGATAGTTCTGATAGGAAATTTCTTCAATGTGACAATATTATTACTCAAGTTAGAATGCATCAGGGTGAAAGAAAACTGGCATATTATTACAGAGCACAGAGCACAGAGTTTTCTAGATTTACAGTGACTTTATTCAGGTTTTTGACCAGTTCAAAATATCCAAAATGTAGAGGTTTGTACCTAAAATTGAAGCCCAGTTCAATTTTATCTCCATGTAAATACAGGGTTGATGGTTACCAGAGGTTGGGGATGTTTTTACATTACAAATAATTAATTTATGTTACATGTTTTCGTAGAAGTTTAAAAAAATGATGGGGAATTTTTCTGTCTTTCCTTTTAATCTCTGTGCTATCTGCCAGCAAAGCTACTGTGGAATTATAGATCTTGAAATTGAGGTTCTGTGAAATATTATTCTATAATAATTACAGAAAACTATTGGAAATAATAGATTAAATGTATGTTGTGTCTCTGACTGAGCTCTTTTGTTCTCTACTGCTCCACGCAGAGTTGAGTTTTATATACTGAGGAAACAGAATACTAAAGACCTTTCTAATCTTTCAAAAAAGGCACAAAACCAACAGTGGTCAATATCTAAGTCATATAAAATTAAATGTAAAATAGGAAAGGCATTTAATGTTGTGGGAATTAATCATTATAAAAAAAAAATAAATCACTAATGGAAATCATGGAGTGTCTGTGATACCAGTAATATTTATGTAACTTTCTAGCATATATGGGCTCAGTGCAAGGTAGCCTAGAAATATTAGAATGCATTTGTGAACAGTACCTCTGTTAAAGTGTGTTCTCTGCTCTTTGACAGTATGCCTTCTCAGAAAGGCTGAAACACTATGTCTCAATTTGAAAATGTTGGGATTGGGAAAACTCCTGTAAAACTAAGCTGCAAAAGATTTCAATGTTACCAGATGCTATGAAATGTCTAAGTTGCAGGAAGAAACTTAGAGGAATCTTTTTCAGAATAACCACAACTAAATTGATCTTGAGAGTCATTAAAACTTTCTTCAGATTATAATTACATATATAAATGTCTGTAAATTGCAACAGTTTCTTATATCTGTCCATTACTGCCATAGGAGTCATGTAACTTGAAGAGTCATCTTCTCTTTTGTGTGTCATACAGATCAATTAGTGAGATTTGCCATAGTTTGTTTTTTCTAAAAACATTAAAAAATAGAAAAAAAATACATTGATCTAGCAGATTAGCTTTAGAATTTTCTTTTGTCGAGTATTTTACTTCTGGTGGACAACAGGTTGACCATGAGCCAGCAATATGCCCTTGTGGCCAAGAAGGCAGAGTCTCCTGGAGTACACTAAAAAGAGCATGGTCAACAGGTTAAGGGAGCTCATCCTCCCCCTATACTCTGCCCTGGTGAGGACACACCTGGAGTACTGTGGCCAGTCCTGGGCCCCCCAGTACAAGAAAGACAGGGAACTAATGGAAAGAGTCCAGCAGAGGGCTACAAAGATGATCAAAATAATGGAGCACCTCTCTTATGAGGAAAAGCTGAGAGACCTTGATCTGTTTAGCCTAGAGGAGAGAAGACTGAGAGGGCATCTCATCAATGCTTATAAATATCTAAAGAGTGGTGCCAAGAGGATGTGTTCAGAATCTTCTCAGTGGTGCCCAGTAACAGAACAAGAGGCAACGGACATCATCTGGAACACAGGAAGTTCCACCTGAACATGTGAAAAAAATACTTTACTTTGAGGGTGACAGAGCACTGGAATAGGTTGCCCAGAGAGGTTGTGGAGTCTCCTTCTCTGGAGACATTCAAAACCTGCCAGCATGCGTTCCTGTCCAGCCTGGTCTAGGTGAACCTGTTTTGGCATGGGGGTTGGGCTAGATGTTTCCAAAGGTCCCTTTCAACACTTACAGTTCTGTGATTCTGGGATTCAATAACCAGTTATTTATAATTTGGGTATATGGTTATCTGTAGAATTATAATTGGTCATGAACTAATATGTAGGTTCAGATGGAGGTGACTGAATTTATTATTTTTTTAAAAAATAAATTATTTCTTTTGGTTTGTATAACTCAGAGAAAATTGAAAGAAAGAAATTTCACCCTATGATTCATCTATGCAATAAAAAATACTTGAGAATAAATTGTTTATTTTTATATTGTTATAAATTGCATTGACCAGCATTATAAATTATTTTATACACATGGTTTCATTTTTAATGTGATTAATTAATTAGAAAGAAATATGTGTTTAAATGTAAATACTGGGTGGCTGATTTATGAATTTTGAAAATTAAATATAAATGTATAACACATCAGTAGGATTTCCAAACCAGCAAAAACCCTCCAAGTAGAAATTTACACATTTATCATTAGATGTATTAAGTAATGTGCTGTGGGGAAGTAAGGAACTACATACTTGTCAACAGTACAGGAGAAAAAAATCACAAAACTTCCCTTAGAAAAGCTGTGACTTTACCAGTCCAGCTGTTCTGTCTAACAAATTTGAATGCTGTTTCAAATATAACTATTGCATCCACTCATATCTGTCCCAACTTGAATTTGTCTGTAACCAATAATATGCATTTTCAAATCAAATTATGATTCTCCTCCAAAAAACAAATGCCTTATTTTTATTCAGAATCTGAGACACAGAAAACTGCATTTATGATAAATAAGCAAACATTAATTCAAGCCATCCTTTTTGTATACAGCTAGCTCCATTTAAGAATTTTAACTAGTATTCAATTACCTGATATAATTGCACTAGCAAAGCTTTAAACAGTAATGATTTTCTGTTTCATGTATAAATAAGGCAGTGCAACGAGAGGTTTATATTTTAAACCCCTCTGTCTTAATTAAATATGAACCCAACAGGTTTAATCTACTCACTTTAGCATTCACGATTTAGAAAACTCCATTTGCACATGAAAGGTTTTATTTTCAAATTATCTAAATGAAAGTATGAAATTCTTTAAAAAATTGATAGAGCATGCTCTTTTCGTAAATTGTTTTCTTTACTATCATTTGCAGACAAAGGCAGTAAGGGTCTTTCAGACTGGCATTAATTAACATGCATTTTTCTGGAGGCTAAGAATGCAAAATACAGGGTATCAGTCTATATATACTTTAAGTTATATATTTTATTAGAACAATTGAACTTTTTCTACCATGAAAAATCATAATATTTCATCTGATGCTGGTACATGCAATTACAGAAGTAGCAAGAAAGGGGATTACATCCTTTCCCTAGCTTTTCAGGTCTTCAGCTTGCAGACAAAAGAAACAGCTTGTGATAAATACAGCCTCTGTGGAAGTTCTGGGAGAGGTTGAACGCAACGTGTAATGTTGAAACTCAAGAATTTAAGGTTCCTGATGGATTGCTCTCTGTGACTTAAATTTTGGGACCTTTGGATACTGACTAGCTTCTGAATTGTCTGTTATTTGCGGGTTGCAGGCCAGTTCAATACGAACTGCAGACATCTAAAAGTCTCTTTAATAACTTGATTAGATAGAGAAGCAAAAAAAAAATAAAATGTCAAGATAACAAAATGGATAAGCAAGTACTCCATACTGATTGATTATTGTTTCTTTTCAGAAACTACTTTTTCCCCAGATAATTCTTGCATGTCTATTCTATTTTCTTCCACTCTAATATCTATGTCCCTTTTTTCCTGCTAAGTAGAATAATGGTGGTTCAACATAGCCTGTTGCTGTGGAACTCCAGTTTCATTTCATGTAATTTGCACCAGCCCAGATCATTGGGCAATTGAGTTTTTTGCTTACAGTGAAATTAACTTCTGATATCGTTCTTCATTCATTCCATCAATACATGATCTTCACTTACAACACAGTGGAAAAGGTTCCTGGATCCTGTCTTTTATTTCATTCATACTTCTGCCTCCCCCTTGCAGTAAAAAGTCTTTCTTTTTTATATGTTATATATGTGTATATTGCATTTGTGTTGTGACATTACCCAAGGGATTTATTGACTGATAATGAGAAAGGGTTGTAAATAGCAGTAGACGCTGTATTCATCCTTAAACAAAACTTATCATTTCAAGGTCAGATTCATTCTGCCTGACTTGGCACTTCTTTGAGGTGCTTAAATTAAGAATCAGTCCTGTTTCTTCTCTTCAATTTTCATAATGTAAATAATTTTGCTTGTGCAGTGTCACTAAGAGGAGATTTGCCCTAGGCAAGCCAACGTCTCTCAACTGACTATAACAGGCACTTGATAAGAGTATACATTTATTGAGATGTATTAGCTAAATGCCTGAAATTCAGTGCGACAAATCTGGGCATAAATAACTAACTTGAAACTAGGCTTCCCCTGTGGGGACAAACTCTTTATGGTAAAGAATAATTAAAAACAAGTTAACGTTATGCTCAAAATATTTTTTATGGGCAAAGAGGAAGCAAAATACATGTTATCTGTAAAAATAAATCCATGATGTTATTGTTACTGTAATGGAAATCTTAACATTCCTTAACATCTTAATTTTGTAAGACAAATACAAATGCAACAGTCAGGTTTGTCTACCTATATGCTCCTGTTTATGGCTTCCTCCCTTTCTTATCATCCTTTGTTACACTGAAAAAGGCCCTTGGCCAGATACCCTTAAAGGAAGCACGCCACATGAACTTACAGGTAAAAGTCTAAGTTGTCATCCTCTGGCATCCTTTGCTGGGAGGAATATGCTGTTTATAGCTTTTTTCTTTATCCTCCAGTATCCAGTTGGGGTAATTTTTATATGTTTGTTAATGAGCTTCTACCTTTCTCTTTCCTTATCAGTTTGCAGTATCATGTTACATCCAAGTTGTTTGCCCTTTATATATATGTTAGGAATTATTTTTTGCTCTGTTTGTTGCTCTTAAAACCAGTTTTGTCCATCTCTAGGTCTGCATTTCTTCAACTGGCCATGGGTGAGTTGTTTGTAGCTGTGATATGTCCAGTGCCAAGCCTGTGCCCTATCTCTTATCACCGCCCTACACCTAAGCTCCACTGTTCCATGTCCTGTATCTCCACTTCTCAGAGTCTTTGTTACTGTACCAGACCTGTATTTCTTTACACTACATCACTGCATTAGAACTGCAGATATCTCATTCTCTCTGGATTTTTTTAATTTTTTTTTTTAATCTGTATAAAACTATTTTCATCTGTATAAAACTATTGTATACTGTACAAGGATAAAATTAGCGATTGCTGCCTGGTCAATTAGTGAAATGGCTGTCACAGCTAAACCAGATAAAACAAAGCTGCAGGCAGGTAAAGAAAAATTCAGACACCAGGCTTGGCAAGCCTCAGCCCTGAAGCCTTTAACATGTAGTAGAAAGTTTATGGCCTGTTACTAGCAATGGCAACATTGTATGACTGAATAGACAAAAGGGATTAGGCCCATATTCAGAAAGGAGCTAGAAGCTGCAGGGTTTTTGCCCTGAAAGAACAAGATGCTAGTGCCTTTTTTTCTCTCCAGCAGAACAACCTTCAAATGGGCATATATGATTTGAACACGCTGCCTGAGAAGAGTTACATTCCATAAATTGGCATAGGAAGCAACCAATAGATTGAGCAGGGAGCTACCTATACCTGCGGGGGAAACTGAAGGTGGTTCTTATGTGGACTCATGTAATTCTTTCAGCATTAGTAGGAGGTGTCTTTGTTCAAGCTGATCCTGACCTGCAGTTACTTTCAGCTTGTGACGATGACATTTACTCTGATATTTTCAAGCCTAGGACAGACCTAAAGCCATGTGTCTGATTTCCACTGAGTTACTGGGTAAAGGTTAGCAAGGGCAACAGCTTTTTGAAGATTGATTCATTTAGTATATCATGACGATCCTGAAATCTGATGTAATATAGAAAAAAGTGTTTATAAGTCAAGCCCTCAGAATGAATCTAGTAACACTTTCACTATGAATAGGTGAATAAATGGATAAAGAACATTGCAAAAGCTCCTTGAAAAATCTAGTTGGATGAGTCAGAGAGAAGGCTTATTATACCTTCTTCTGAAACTGTGCACTTGTTTTGGCACCCATTTTGCAGTCTCTATTCTACCCCTTGTGCCTTCTTTTCTGTTGCTTCTCGTTTGCCCCTAATTTTAATCTTGATTCTTAAAAAGGAAAGAAAATCCTTTTGAAACTGACACGGTTTGTTTTATTTGTTACTTTTTTTCCCCAAAAAATTTCACAATTTATTTAATTTCTTTATCAAATATAAGTCTTAAGTCTTATGGAGAACAGAAATAGATTAGCCCTTAAAAAGATAATTATTTGTTGAAAAAATTAAATGTAAAATAATTATGTATCTTTTATATATAATATAAATATATATTATATATATTTACAGCCCAAATAATATTACATATAATATGTTATATGTAATAATCTATACCTAAAGAATGTGTGGTTGAGCCAAGTCATGACATGAAACAGAAAATGTTGATGATATATCTATATATGCTATGGTATGTTTATACATTTATATTGATATGTTTATGTTACTGCTGAGGTTTCATGCATTTACTTGTATCAATCACATTCTTTAGGTTTGGATTATTGTTTCAAGAAGACCATATATTGTGTGAGAGATTTTTTTTTAAACTTTGGAACACATGGTATTGGAAACATGACTTCCATTTATGTGTAACAAAATGATTTTAAAAATATAGATTTTTTCATTCTTACTTTGTGCATGAAACACACAGAGCATCTTTATGTTGTATTTCAAAGTCTGTTTGATTTGCAACCCATGCAAGTACTAAAAATTCAAGCAAATCTTAAACACAGTCCCCAGAGTGCAAAGGGCCTTGCCTACTACACATATTTGGTGGAAGAGTATGTCACTGCATATTTTGAAACTCCCACCAAATGGCATTAATTTGTCTTCTGGGGAGGTATAGATAACATATGTTCCTGGTTGGATTGATGTCTGAAAATTGCAACAGGCCTAAATGGCCCATTAAAATTAAATAAACTACTAGTGCCATGAAGTGCAGCATGTATGTTTTCAGTCACATGGCACAGGAATGGCTGTGGGGGGTGGAACCCTCTTTTCTTTATGCCACCTTCATTTACATGGACAGAGGTTTTTTGATATAACTCCTGACTTTAATTGGGCTAAGATTCCTGTCCTGAAATGTATTCAGTAGAAATACTTTACTACTTGCTACTAGGTTTAATTTTTCTCTTGGCAAAAAGATCAAAAGTCAGTCCAAATTTTTTTTTTTTTTGGGCTGGGATTTTTTTTTTTTTTGGGCTGGGATTTTTTTTTTTTTTGGACTGGTATTTATTATTGTTTTAAACACAGTAAAGAAGTCATTTGACTTCAATCAGTAGACATCAATAGGAAGTTTAAAATAAATCCCAGTCAATGTCACCGATAAAGGTATTTCTTATTTTAAGATATACAAGAAAAGATGTTGCTTTGGCCTTTTTCCAGGTGTGTGGCTTGCAGATAACCTAAGAAATATTTAACTGTGTAGGAGGAAGTTAATTGCTGTTCAGAATGGTTTTGAAGCAGATTCTGAATTGTCTAATATTTAACAGGAAGGGCTGGCTGATGTTTAAAACAGGTGATTATGTTCTTCACATTTCAATTAAAAACATATGTTCCTACCTTATTATAAAAACTTCAAATATCCAGAGCCTGTTGCATGTAAATTTAGGCATGCTCCACCATCTGTAAATTAGATTTGTCAGTTCTGAATTATTTTTATTACTTGGCACAAATTTTAAGCGGGTGTATTTCATTTATAATTGGCTGAAATTATAGCCCCATTCAAAATAATATACTTTGTTTTCAGTAAAATTAGTGGTTCTTTGAAATACAGGGTATATATCTATGAGGCTGTGAATGGAGCATATGCTATAGATAAATTGGGAATGTTCACCTTGCAGTGCAGTGTTTTGTTTCTGAGAAATTAAAATTGAGGGCATGATGTCTTCCCTTCTGAGGTGAAATTACAGAAGCAGAAGTGAATTCTTAGCCTATTGCTAAAATTTTTAACATTAGTATTATGGATGTAATTGTTTGAAAACACCTGCTAAGAGGTTTCTGAAGTGTGATGTACAGAGCACATCAGGGTGGTCCGTGGAGAACTGTTTAGATTCATCTCATCACCTTTATTCCTTATTTACACCTGTAAAACCCAGTGGACAATAGTAAATAATTCCTTAATAATATTACAAGAAGTTAAATTCTTTCAGTGCTCCAAGATGGTGTTTATCACTCATTGGAGGAAGTCTACTGATTTAGATACATAAAATGTTGAGTACTACATTTTAGGAGAAATCAAAAGATTCGGCTTAATATAGACATCGTTTGGTGCAGTGAATACTGTCTCATTTGTGTTAAGACCCTACTTACTGAAGGACAAAAACATATATTTTATAAACACCCAAATAAAATGGCATTTCTGTTTTGTTAATTTTAATACACACCATAACATTCATCATTATTTCCCAGATATACTGTAAGATAAAAGTGTGCTAAATTGGAAGAAAAATGAAGGAGGAAGAGAAAAGTAACTAAACAAACATGAAAGGATCATCAGGGGTAGAAGCACAAAATGATGATTTCCAGTTACAGTACTTGAAAGGATGTAGACTCTGATTATTCAGCAACAGCTGAAGAGATATTTGCATCATATACTACAGCTCAGACCTGAGTTCCTCTTAGCTGCAGAAAGAATTGTGAACAAAGGAGGCAAAACAGTTCTGGGTCTCTTAAATAAATGATTTTTCTGCCTTCCTTTCATTTACGCCTCTGGCCACAAAATGTCTCTGATGGAATTGAGTTCAAATGGAAAAAAAAAAGTCTATTGTTGTTGTTCCTATATTTAAAATAACTTTCACAGTGCAAGGGGTCCATGACCAACAAAAGGAATTAAAAGAGAGCAAGAGTAGGTGTATCGTGTATGTGAACATTTATCTTTTGTTATTTTTTTTAAATGGCAAATATGTAAAGGTTTAATTAATAAAATGAGACAACAACAACAAAAATATTCCTGGGGATTTTTTTTCCTTAATAACTGAATGCCAGGTTTGATTTCTTTTTACCTGTAATACACTCTCTTTTCTATCAAGAAAACAAGAAATTCTTTAAGGAAAAAAATAAATCCAATAATTCCACAGGGCGAGTTCATATTCATGCTCAGAACACATTTCTTTCTTTTCATTCAGCAGTATTTCCTTTTTATTTGACATGGTACACTGCTGATATAGCACCGTTAGGGCCAGAAGCACAATTATATCAGCGTCTGAGGAAAAGAAGAAGCAGTATTTCTTTGACATGTTTACCTTTTAGGAATATATTCTGCATTGTAAATATTCAGATTCACATTGCAGGTAATAACCATGCCCCAGCTTCCTTGTTTTCAAAATTGTTCTAAGTACGTAATGAAAGAAGGAAAGGAGAGATGTGGTGCAACAGTATTAGGTGAAAAAAGCCAGAGCTATTTATTTGTACAGGACTGGTACTGTTAGTTACTTACTGTCATCTGAGTAGCTTCTTCTGTGGAAAAGCTGAATGTGGGATACAGACCTCAAAATTCCAGTGTCAGATTGGAATCCTAAAATCTGGGAATACACATAGAACAGCATGTTACCAACCCAACTCAGTAAAATTGCTTTCCCCTGACTATTTGAGGATGCTGAATTCCAACATCTGCAAGCCAGCTAGTGAAAACTGTATGAAGGAGTGTCTCTACTGCAGAAAAAAAATATTGTTCATTTTTCCTTTATTTTTACTACAAATTAATGAGATAATATAAATTAAAAATTTTTGAAGAAAAATTTCTTGTGGCTTATGTAATTCACACACCTAATTTGAGCCCAGAGCTAACTTTTTTTTCCATAAATGCTTTTTTGCTTTTCCTTTACTATAGCAAAAGTTTTTTGGTAACTTTTTATTGGAAATGTTTTTACATCCTTAAATTCAGCATTATAGTAGGTGGGAGTACAATTCAAACTGAAAGTATGATCTCTTCAAATGGTAATTTAAATACTTTGATATTATAATATTGTTATTCAGTGTCTTGTCTCAGTTTAAAAAAAATTGGTTTTGAACAAACTGTCAGCATTACTGCTTCATCCTAATGATTTGCATGTCAGTTATTTTGCTTTTGAATTCAAAATTTTGAGTGTTAGTAAAGACAATTTCTCTACTCTTTAATCATATGTACATAAAATAGTCTTCAGATTAGTTGGAATTCTGGACACAGTATTTTTACAACTGAAATAAATGGCATCCCTGATTCACTCACTAAAAATATGAGTTACTGGTAATGATCCATATGGTACCCTTGAACACAATCTTGTAATTCTGCAAAAAGAATCTATTTTATGCAAGTAAACTGTTTCATTTCAATATTTACTGATCAGACGCTCACTTCTTTAAAGTAATATTTGAAAAATTAGTCTTATTACCAAAACCCAGCCCTATTACGGTCACTAGACTCGTGGTATAGAGACTTGAAGTTTTTGCTAAAAGAAACAAATAACTTATTTCAAATTGGATTGTGCCATCTCTGTCAGGACAATAAATAGCAGAAAGTAGGGCCATTGGATTGTTCTTGCAGCTGCAAAGTAGTCTGATTTTGCTCCTCAGCATGGAACTCTAGTTAAAGTAATTAAACTTCAGATGTATGTGTAGGAGAATAAGTCCTGTAGTGAGGTTGACTGGAAGAATGAGTCTGGTTGAATGATTTCTATTAGTGTAAAGAGAGCAGAGAGTCTAGTTTAAAGTGATATGGTTAAGTATAAGAATCTAATAAGAAGTAATAATTGAATTAAATCAAAACATTAGCATTTATTGGTGTGCGCATGAATTCTAAGTCTATGTTTAAGTACTGAAAGCTTTAATTGAAGAAAATTACTAGAAAAATTATGCTGTTAGCCACTTTAAAATACAGTAGAAAATACTCCCACAGTATCCTCCTGGAAAAACTGGCTACACATGGATTAGATGGGAATCCTCTCCACTGGGTGAAAAACTGGCAGAAGAGCCAGGCCCAGAGAGTGGTGGTGAATGGAGTCAAATCCAGTTGGCGGCCAGTCACGAGTGGTGTCCCACAGGGCTTGGTACTGGGACCTGTTCTCTGGACAAGGGGATCGAGTGCACAGTCAGTAAGTTCGCAGACAACACCAAGTTAGGTGGGAGTGTTGACCTGCTGGAGGGTAGAGAGGCTTTGCAGAGGGATCTGGACAGGCTGATGGGCTGAGACCAACAGGGTGAGTTTCAATAAGGCCAAGTGCTGGGTCCTGCACTTAGGTCACAACAACCCCAGGCAGCGCTACAGGCTGGGGGCAGAGTGGCTGGAGAGCTGCCTGGCAGAAAAGGACCTGGGGGTGTTGGTCAACAGCAGGCTGAACATGAGCCAGCAGTGTGCTCAGGTGGCCAAGAAGGCCAACAGCATCCTGGCCTGTATCAGGAACAGTGTGGTGAGTAGGACCCAAGAGGTGATCATCCCCTTGTACTCAGCACTGGTGAGGCCCCACCTCGAGTACTGTGTCCAGTTTTGGGCTCCCTACCATAAAAAAGACATAGAGGTGCTGGAGCAGGTCCAGAGAAGGGAAACAAAGATGGTGAGGGGTCTGGAAAGTAAGTCTTATGAGGAGAGGCTGAGGGAGCTGGGGTTGTTCAGTCTGAAGGAGTCTGAGGGGAGACCTTATCGTGCTCTAGAACTACCTGAAGGGAGGGTGTAGAGAAGCAGGTGTTGGTCTTGTCTCCCAAGTCACAGGAGACGGGACAAAGGGAAATGGCCTTAACTTGCGCCAGGGGAGGTTTAGATTGGATATTAGGAAACATTTCTTCACATAAAGGGTTATCAAGCATTGGAATAGGCTGCCCAGGGAGGTGGTTGAGGCACCATCCCTGGAGGTGTTCAAAAGACGGGTTGACATGGTCCTCAGGCATATGGTTTAGTGATTTTTATTTTCTTATTTCTTATTTATTTTCTTGTCAGAGTTAGGTTGATGGTTGGACTAGATGATCTTTAAGGGCCCTTCCAACTTGGACGATTCTATGATTCTATGATTAAGTGTTTTAAATATAATATTCAATATCTTATTATGGAGATGTGGTGAAAAACATGTTTCATTTCTCCTGCCTCTTTCCTTTTCTTAGAGAAACGAGCATTTAAATTTCAAATCTAAAAATACCCAACCAAACAACAGAACTGAGGGTATTACAGTGAAGAGAAATCATGAATGAGTAAAAAAGAAAAAAATACTTTTCTAAAGTAAATAAAATTTCTAAAGGAATGTGTAAAGGGCATAATAGTGATCTTCTGGCTATAAAGAATTGCTAATAAAGGGTAGACAGTTCCTGGTAAACTGAGATTCTTTGGTCTTTATCTTTCAGGCTTTTACCCTTTTTGCCTTATGTTCACATCTATGTAATTTTCTTTGTTTATATTTGAGAATAAACTTTTCCAATTATATTTTGCATTATCACTGTAAAAAGTTTTGGTTGATTTTTTTGTTGTTGTTTTTAATGCAGATGCCATTTTTACTGGGGTGTTGCACAGTTTTACACTTTTTTTGTGATATAGTTTGAGAATTTTTATTTGTTGTTTGATTCTCAGGATAATGTTAGTTTACCATTTCAAAAATAAAGAAGAAACATGGTCAAACTCTTTGTGGCATTTAATACAGACATGATAATTTGTGACAAAATAGATGATGCATATTCATTAAATACTTTGTCTGCACTATTATTATTCCATTGACAGCAGCCTCAAGTTAGGACTACATAGAGAAAATAAATGTAGCAATTAATTGCCTAAATATAGTCATCTGGCTGTATTTGATCACATCACATGCCCTAAAGGAATCAAGATATGCACATGTGGTTGGCAGACATGAGATAGGGCCTACAGGACACCCATTTCATTATGGAGCATCAACAGAAGTCTTGGAAGGAAATTATAAGAGCACTTCAAGTGACCCTGGATACATATTTGACCAAGTGAATCTCTGCCTGGCTATGGGTCATTAGTAATTGGCCTGCAGTAGTGTAACATACACTGCTATGAGTTGGCTCATATTTTTGATTTAAAGTGACAACCAAATTTTTGAATATAACTCAGCTGTAGAAATCTATACTTAGTATAATGCGGAATGGATAGTGATTCATACATAGTGACTCATATATATTGATGAAAATAGGCATGCATTTCTAAGGTAGGTGTCTAAAATCTTGCACTTTTCTTTATTCGCTACATGTTCTGTAGTTTCAGTGTAGTTGTGACATTAAATGAGTGTCATACCATAGTATGACACACAAAACCAAAGTGCCATATGATGCCTGTTGCCCTGAGCCATTTAAGTCAGATTGTCTACTATGCTTCTCTATAAAAAACAAAACCAAACAAATTCAGCCAAATAAACAAGCAAGAAAAAAAACAACCCAGAACTAAAAAAATACATAATACACTGCAGGGTGAGTATTCATCAGGTCATAGATGCACATTCTGAGCATGTTCCAACATAAAGACACATCGATGGTAAATTCATATTCTGTCGTCAGTGTAATTCTACTGATGAACTATTGCATGTTCCAGGAAAAAAAAAATAGAATAGGATAATGCAAAATGCAAACAAACATGCACTAATCATGGGGTTAATTACCATTTTTTTCTTCTATCTACTTTTATCTACTTTCTATCTATCTACTAAAACATTGATGAAACTGCCTGTTTTTTCTTCCTCTTAGATCACTTAGATCATCTTCTTAGACCTCTTGAATAAATATTTAGTATAGGAGGAGACAGAAATAGAAATAGAAATATGTGCGTAAGTGTAAATTTCCATCTAAATGTAGTAAAAATTTTTGTTCCGGTTTATAGATCTTAATTTCTGAGAAAAATATCTTGACATTGCTCTGGCTCTTGTTTGGACTGAAGCCCTGAAAAAAATGATAAAAGACTTTCCCACTCCCCGCCCTGGAGGCCATGGGGTGATATTTCTTTTTTTTTCTTTTTTTTTTTTTAATTCTCTAAAAACCTACCTAAAAATATCAAACAATTGTTCTTTAGTCAAACAATGCTATTAATATGCATGGGATCCTTCAGGCATTTGCATTTTCATCCATAGAGATTCCATTTTGCCTTCAAAGCATGCAAATCTTTTCATTTCTTTCCAGGGAAAAAAAAAAAAAAAAAAAGAAAAGAAAGAAAAAAAAAAGGTATGACTTGTTCAAAACCTGAGAAATCTTTGTAATAAACCTCAGAGATGGAAAAGTCCAGTTTCCTTAAAAAAAAAAAAAAAAAAAAGAAAGTAAGGTCTTCTTAAAGCAAAACTTCAACTCATGATTTACCTTTCTTTTGGTAAAACCAGTGCTTACAAACCATTGCGATATTTCCAGATGCTAATGAGTACAATAACTCTTCTGCATTTTGGGCACTTTACGGTCAGATGTCTCTGTTTCAGACACCTAAGTTGCAGCAGACCGAAGCCATTAGTTATGTCTACCAGGATGAAACAGGGAGCTAGGAAATAAACATAATCCTATGCTTTTGTCTGGCTTGGGTTTGTTGCTCTGTCAATGTATGTTTTACAGAATATTTCTACTGATGTTCTGAAAACACTTTATGTTTTCCCACGCAGAGAAGAGCTCAGAGTTATACAGTATGTCTTGTCCTTACACAACATTTTTTTGGAACATTCATTTTGCTGTAAGTTGGGCATGCTGCAAAAATCTTTAAATACCCCATATAATTGTATTTGTAAAGCCATTGGAGATGCAAGGATGTAATTTAAGTCTCGGTTTGTTTCAGTGATAAAAAATAGTTCACAGAGACAGTTAAACTGTGGACTCCTCATTTTTGGAGCCAGTAAATTGACTGTAAGAGAATCTGCTGTATTATATAATTAAACTACCTGTCTCTACTAACAGCTGCGATATGAGCTGTTTCAAATTTCAGCAATGGTTGTTAAAA
Source organism: Calidris pugnax (assembly GCF_001431845.1). Lineage (NCBI taxonomy): Eukaryota > Metazoa > Chordata > Aves > Charadriiformes > Scolopacidae > Calidris > Calidris pugnax. Next base: position 5,230,842 of record NW_015090999.1, on the reverse strand, counting down.
AAGATACATAGGTCTCAATATTACTGAAGGGTTGCTTTCTTGAGAGCTGTTTTCCTTCTTCACGGTGAGGGTGACAGAGCCCTGGAACAGGCTGCCCAACTTACAGCAAAATGAATGTTCCAAAAAAATGTTTCCTGCAAGGAAAACATGTCTGCATGATATTTTAGTTAGACTTTAGTCTGGAGTTAGACTTTAGTCTGGAGAAGAGAAGGCTGAGGGGAGACCTTATTAATGCTTACAAGTATCTCAAGGGTGGGTTGAAGGAGGAGGGAGCCAGACTCTTTTCAGTGGTTCCCAGTGAGAGGACGAGGGGCAACGGGCACAGGTTGGAACATAAGAGGTTCCACTCAAATATGAGAAAAAACTTCTTCACGGTGAGGGTGACAGAGCCCTGGAACAGGCTGCCCAGGGAGGTTGTGGAGCCCCCTTCTTTGGAGATTTTCAAGCCCCGCCTGGATGCAGTCCTGAGTAACATGCTCTGACAAGCTCTAGGCAATCCTGCTTCAGCAGGGGAGTTGGATTAGATGATCTCTATGGTCCCTTCCAACTCTAAAAAGTCCGTGAAATTCCATGAAATATAGCAAGGAATTACCAAATAGTATGCTAACATTAGGTCAGCTAAAACTTAACTGATATAAATGGCAAACTATGAAGTGATTCTGTAATGTACAGAACTTAAATGTTATCACCAAGCAGTCTCACTAATGCTTATGATTTTTTTCCTTTTTAAATATGAACTTTGAATACTTTCCATACAATCAATAGAATTAGCTCTTTTTGAACTAGTGCTACTATGTATGTGTGTAGATGTAAAGAATATAAATTATTTCTAAGGGTTCAAATTTCTAAAAGCTCCATGATGATGTAGAATCATTAAAGTCTTTAAATGTTTGTAACACATGAGACTCCTTAGTTTGTTTAGGAGATATTGAAATTCCTAAATTATTTTTTTTAACTCAATTTTAAAATATTTTCTGGTTTTGCTATAGAATATAAAGTGTTAAACCCTTGTAGTATCATTAGTGTAATGTATCTTCATGCATTGAAGGTCTTGTTGCACTAAGAATAACCATCTTTAGGCTTCATCTTAAAATCAAATATTGACCATTTCAGACAGCATGGTGCACTTCTGTGACCAGTAAATGAGTGTTGCGTGTGTGCTTATATGAAAGGAAAATAGGTCGCTAAAACACCTCAAAGTGCATTAAGTTCATATTTCAGCTAAAAAAGCAAGAACTTTCCTGTAAACATTACAATATGAGTTTTCCATGAGTCTACCTTTTCCCTGCTCCACAGCAAAAATCCAATTGCATAATGCATACACATATAAATACAAGAAAATTTATTTCTAAGGAGATAGTTTTAAAACTTTGTAGTAAATGTTCAGAGATTCTTAATACAGACTTACCTATTCAACTTTAGCATCAGGTGGCTGTTAGGATCTTCCTCCAACTCCAGCCTAATATTTTTTTTTAGTTATCTTCTTCCATTAGGAACTGGCAGCAATTAGCTATCAGGATTTTATTTCTTCCAGAAAAGAAAAGAGCTACTCTTTCTTGGTAAACTGGCCTTGGGGTGAATCGTTCTCTCTAAAGGAGAACCTCTTTCCCCTGACAAGCAGGTCTTACAAGCAGGAATAGTGACTGTTTAGCTGAGCTGGTTCTGGTTCACTGGGTTGTGGGCAGTGGGAGTCATAGAAGGGAGCACAAGTCTGAGATATTGACTACACTTGTTCTGTCTTTGTTTCTCAGTAGCCAAATAAATTTTAATTGAAAAAAATCAAAGTAATTAATTTACTCCAAGTAGAATCTGTTTTGCCTGTGATGGTAATTGCTAAGTGATTTCCTTATCTTTATCTCTACCCACAAGCTTCCTCATCCAATTTTCCCCACCTTCCTGCCAAGGGAGAGTGAGCGAGCATTTGGCTGTGTGACAAGACTAACTGACCACAAGGTAGGGTGCTTTTCATCCTGTGGAAAGCCTCAAGACCATTTCTTTCAGTGTGGTGAGTTGTTGTCCACTTTTTCCTTCCCCAAAGTTAGAGATTTCTGCTTTTCATGAATGACTGCTGCAGTTGCATGGGTGTGAATACTGAAGAGCAACAGCTAGCTGGACCTCTGACAAGGGCTATGCACCTGGGTTGTATGATATGAAAGTTGAATTTCATATTGGAGAGCTGCTAGAAGGGGCTTTATGTGGTGCTATGTGGTCTCTGAGATAACCCTCCAGATCCCATCTGATCTGCAATTCATGGATGCACGGTGTCAGTCAGATAAGACATAAATGACCCTGAGGAGTTACCTGACAGTGACACAGTCGCCATTGAGGACTAGGAGGTTATAGCCACACTAAGGCAAAAAAGACTAATTAAAATTTCAGGATTAAAAGTGCATACCTAACTGCCAAATCTGTTGCAAATAGGTAAGAGTTAAAATGATAATTTTTGCCAACCTTGGTCAGCTTTCTATGGATTAGGACAATAAGATATTTAAGCCTAAAACAAAAGACATTCTAAAGGGACCTAATGACCACATGAATAATGCTTAATTAGCAGTCTTATAAAGCTTATAAAAGTTTGGCATCTATGTTGCAATCACAGACAAATTTCCATGCACAAAACTGGAACTGTATTGGTTATTTTTATACTTTTTTTTTTAACCCAAAAACCCTGAATCACTGGGTTCCCCAAAGTTATCATATTGTTTAAATGAGGTTTGCAAGACTGAGATCAGTAATTTCGTTATAAAAAAATTGGTATTTGTAGGAAATACTGATTTAGGTTTCTGAGAGAAAATGACAACAGAGAATAGAGGAAACCATAAAACACTGAAAATGACCTTTTAAATAAAGCATGACTAAAATAAAAGTTTTGGTCATTTAAAAACCATTAACCTCACACGGATGTGCAAGCAAGATAAGATAGTGTTATGAGGTAATAAGATGAAGCAATCACATATGAGGACAAAGCAATGAGTCAAGAAACAATTTTTTTTCTTGTGCTGACCTGAAAATTTTCCGGGCTAAGTTTATGAACTCTGAAGGAGGAGCCTCACAACTCTGAGTTTGTTCAGTTTACATTACACAACTGACTGTAAATCAGTTTCGATTGTGTTTACACTTGTCTTCTTGGGCAGCAAGGATTGGATGCAATTCATCACTATGCAACTTCATTATAATTATCCATTGAGTAGTGAGGATACCATAAATGACTTATTTCAGTTCAAGCAGATCCATCACAAAATATCTGAGATAATTTTCCATAGCTCATTATAGGATAAGTGATAGTTTGGACAAAATTCAACATCTTTGACAAACGCTGCTCTTTGACTACTATGAACACAATAACCTTTCTGTAGAAGCTTGATGGCCCCACAATAGTACTTTTTGTTTAACACTCCTGTGCTCAGCTTGGTATTCCCACAGAGATCCTGGGTAGATGAGGGGGCTGTGTCCGGGTCACACATTTTAGAATCTTGCAATTAAAATTACTGGCATCCTCATGAAATTCAGAGAGTTCTGTGTTCTGTCTTATTAAATGTTTATCACAGCACTGTTTTTTGCTTGATAATAACTTAGAAAATATTTCTTGATTACCCTCATTCTCACTGTGGGAACACAGTTTATATCTGACTTGAAATGAAAGAAACTATTTGTTTGCAGTTACTGACAAAAAATTATCTCTTAGATTTGCACTGCTAGCATACTCATTTGTCTCCTATTGCATACAAGGGAATAATTTCATTTTTCTTTGAAGCTGGAGTTTTCAGTGCATGTATTAGATTACATAGTGAAACAAACAAAAATATTTGACCAAAAGCTGTACAGATTGCAAAGTATGATGCACAAGTAATACTTTTCAATTTTTCAGTTAGTGACAATTTCCTATGAAAGCTGTAATAAAATACTGAAAATTAGTCAGAAAAAGAAGAGTTATTAAAGCTGGAATGATATCTAGAGCTTCCCTGATATCTTGCAGATTGCAAAATTTCATATATTAGATTAAAAGAAAAACAAACAAACAAATATTAGGGGCAGAGCTAACGGATTGCTATTCCTTGAAAAGTCAGTGCCATGAGTTGTCACGCACATCATGGGCTGGTGCCTCCCTGGGGCCAGGGCAGAGCCTGGAATCCAGGGCCCATCCCACTCGCCAAGAAGGTCAGCCAGGTTCTCTGTGGCAGCTTCAGACCTGGATATTGTGCACCTCCCTGGGGATGGAGATGGTACGCTGCCAGGCTGGGCTGTGTACACACAGATGGGCCCTGCTTGGAGGGCCCATGGCTGGGCAGAGCAGGGCTGTGGGGAGCTGAAGACCTGCCCTACTGTGGCATTGTTGGAGCAGGGAATGCTGAACCTGGCGGATTGAAACAGGGTCATGGGCAGGATGAAGACAGTCCTGGGGGAGTTTGGACAAGGACAGCAATCACAGAATCACAGTCTGCGGTTGAGGCTGGAGGGGACCTCTGGAAGTCATCTTCTTTAACTTCCTGCTTAAGCATGTTCACTAATAGTAGGTTGCCCTGCACCGGGTCGACACAGCTTTAGAAGACCTCCTGGATCTCCAACCTGTCCCAGTGCTCAGTCATCCTGACAGTAAAAAAAAGTGTTTCCTGATATTCAGAGGGAACCTCCTGTCTTTCAGTTTGTGCCTATCACCTCTAGTCTTTTCACTGCACCCCTGTGAAAAGAGTCCCGGCTCTGTCTTCTTTGCACCTTTTCTTTCCTTTTGTTTTATTCTGAAGTCAGGAATGAAAGTTTCCTTTGACTTGGAACTAATGTTTTTTTAACTTGCTTTTTAACATTACTGAACTCAAAGTGATATAATCAGTTGATCTGTTGCAATGAACAGGGCCTTTACCATACACTTTACTGCCTTACATCCTAGTGTGTAAGACATGGACATAGATTACAATTTTTTTGTCTCATTTTTCAGTTTTGGAAGTGAATAAAAACATTTAATTATTCAAACAACATCACTCTCAGATTCTTTCCAACACCTTTATCACCTTTGCTCTTCCTTTCCTTTCATATCTCAGATAATGCCAAAGTGTGTTACCTCTGCCTGTTGGATATAACTGTTTCTTTTATTAATGATTTTCACACATAGAACTCTTGATGAGCCTAGTCATTTTTGCGACATCTTCTAATCTGAACTCCTTACATCTCATTGATGTCAGTCTTATGAAAAACACACTGTCACACTCAAAGCTATCGTAATTAGAATGTTCAGATCAGCAAGGGAGATTAAAAACACTTTTCAAAGTAACATAGAGGAGTTCACATCTCACATAGGGAAATGGTGAATCTTTCTCATTTTAATTGTAGCAAGAAAACATCCTCCAACGTCCTCTCCCCCCAAAAAGTAGACAAAAGAATAGAAATATTTCATAGCAGTAAACATTAAACAAGAAGCTATAAAGTTATTTTTATACTGCCAAGAAATTTCACTATGTTTTCTTATCTCAACAGGTAAGCTACTGTATTGGATTTACTTAAAAAGGCTTTGTCAATGTGGGGCTACAGGGTTGACCTCTGTGAGAAGAGGCCAGGGGCTGTCCTGTGCTAGACACAATTGGTTCCAGATGACTCCAGTAGATCCACCATGGGACACAGTTCAGCCCCTCAGCCCCAAGATGGTACTGCCTTCTGCAAAATGTATTTAAGAAAGAGAAAAAAAATACTACACGACAGCTGTGAGAGAGAGGAATGATAAAGAATTTGAAACAATCCTGCAGACACCACAGTCACAGAAGAAGCCTGGGGAGGAGGTACTCCATGCGCCAGAGCAGTATTTCATTTGCAGTCCATGCAGAAGACTATGACAAAGCAGGTTGTCCCCATGAAGCCCATGGAGAATACCATGGTGGAGCAGATACCCATACTGCAGCCTGTGGAGGACCCCACACTGGAGAATATGGAAGTGCCCTGAAGTAAGCTTCAGTCCATGGAGAACACACACCAGAGCAGGGTCCTGGCCTAGACCATGCTCATGGAGAGGAGCCCATGCAAAAGCAGGTTTTCTGGCAAGATCTGTAACCCTGTGGTGGGGAGGGGAGCCAGTCTATTCCTGAAGGACTGTACCAGTATTGAAGGACGGGTAAGGAATTGCTGGAGCAATTCTTGAACTGCAGCCCATGGGAAGGCTGCCTGTTGGAGAAGTTAGTGAAGGACTGTCTCCCATGGGAGGAATCCCACACTGGAGCAGGGGAAGAGCGTGAAGAGGAAGGAGAAACAGAGACAAACTGTTTTGACCCATTCCCTTTGTACAACTTAAGGGGTGAGGAGGTAGAGAAGTTGGGAATGAGCAAGTGAAACTGAGACTTGGAAAAAGGGCATGGGGACAGGGGAAAGTGGTTTTATTTTTGTCTTTGTTTCTCACCATCCTGCTCTATTTTAATTAACAATAAATGATATTGCTCTTTCCCAAGTTTCTTTCCCAAGTTGAGTCTGTTTTGTCCATAATGACAATCGCTAAGTGATCTTCCTGTCCTTATCTTGACCCACAAGTTTTCCATCTTATTTTTCTCTCCCTGTCCTCTTAAGGAAGGTGACTGAGATAGCAACTGGGTGAAGGTTGGGCATCCAACCAAGGTCAAACCCACCATAGCTACCAACCTATTTATCTGTGAAATTAGTTCTTTCCCTACATTACTCTGCTGCTACAGTTGAGGTCGGGGATGAGATTTCAAGTTTCATGAAGAGAAGAGCTTGTTGACTTGGAATTTTTTGTTTATGACACATGTTATTTGACTATTATTTTCATCCAAAGTAGCTCAGAGATGATGTAAATCTTGTACTGAAAATCATGCATATTTTGTCATAGTATTAACAGCGGGGGAGGAGCTGTATAGGCACTACACTGTTGAGGTAGTGAAGTTTCTTCTGGAGTTCTTCTCATTTGTCCCTTTTTTGTTGGTTGGGTTGGATTGGGTTCCCCCCACCCCATGAACTGATTTATAATACAATCTTTTCACAAACTGTTTTTATTACATATATTATGATACGATATGATATATCATTAATTCATAGTTATATGATAGGTATTTTAAGCTTAATTAAGATTGAATATTTAATGTCTTTATATCCAAGTGTGCAATGTGAGTCTAATGCAGATACAATTAAAAATACATAGAAATGACATCTTTGTGTTTCAATATTATGACTTGAGCTGCATTCTAGTTAGATATTTAATTACATATATAGCCCTAGGCATTGTACAATACAGTTGCATCACAGAGGAATGAATCATGATATCAAAGCCATGGTATTACTTCCTAACTGACTTTATATGGAAGACATTTATGTCAGCATAGTGAATATGGAAGTTGTACCTGTCACAACAATCAGTAGGAATGTATGAAGACTCCATTAAAAAATTATTAAGTCTGTAATGGGTCAAGTGTTCCATCATAAGATTGTAGAAATAAGCATGTTTGAGATATATCATGAATATTAAGACATTGTTTAGGAGAAAGAAATCAACCTAAATATGTCACATATCTTTTGTTTTTTTTTCTTTTCTTGTTTCTATTAACAACGGCTTTTTATGGAAGCAGACATTTACTTCATAAGAATTCATCTTCTGCTTCTGTTTATTCCTCCAGCTGAAGTCATAGTTCTCTGACATCATGGTCATTGTCGAGACAGCTCATCTTGATGTCACAAAAGTGACTCCAAGTAGACACAAAGAAAATAAGAGTTTATTCTTTATAATTAAAGCTTTCCTGCTTCTCTTTATTAAAAAAAACATAAAAATCCACAGAATATATATAGAATCATAGAATCATCTAGGTTGGAAGAGACCCTTGGGATCATCGAGTCCAACCATCTACCCTACTCTACGAAGTCCTCCCCTACACCATGTCCCTTAGCACTGCATCCTTTATTAGAAAAAATGTTTAGAGTTTTCTCAGTGTATTTAACCAATTTTCTGCTTTCTTACATTGTGACTCAAACCACAGAGAAGTTAGAACAGATTTAGTATTTCTAATGTTAGAAGTTTCTACACACTTACTTAAATTAGATCTTGCCTCAAATGTATGTTATTGCAAACACTGATGTTGTACCTATTCTCTGACTGAAAAGAAGATAAAATGATGTCTATTAGAAAAAAAAAATATTTCCTACTAAGAATTTCAAACCTGTGTTTTACAGGAATGAAAATATTGACCTCCTGGATTTACAAATAAACAAGGAAGAGAGGATAGACAGAAAGAAAGAAAGAAGGAAGGAAGGAAGGGAGGAAGGGAGGAAGGGAGGAAGGGAGGAAGGGAGGAAGGGAGGAAGGGAGGTAGTTTTTTTGTTGAAACTTATTTCTTTCAAGAGGTTTAGTTAAAATCTAAACTTAATTTGGAAACTTTCCCGGGCTGAGAACTGAATTTCAAAAGACAGACTAAATTCTACTCCACTGCTGTAAAAGGATTAAGGGGAATGCACTTGGAGTATGTTAGAAATTAAATTGAATTCCTCTAAACCAGAAGATTGATCTAAACTTCCTCTCTTCTAAGCAAATGTTCACATCATCTGTTTGGATGAGTTATCTGCTATTCAAAACTAAAAGCAAAATGAAAAGACATTTGTAATCTCAAATCATTTTACAAATAAGAGGCTTCCCAGTTGACCTTATGCCTTTACCTACCAGAAATCTAAAGTAACTGTTAATTCTCATGTATCACTTAGTATAGCACAGGCCACTAATAGCACAGTTTGATAATTGTATATCCACTGTAGGGAAAAATGTTATTTCATATTTAATTTATGCCAGGTGTTTTTACATCTATATGACACCCAGCATGGATTCATGAAAGGGAGGTCCTGCCTGAGCAACTTGATCACTTTCTATGACCATGTGACCCACTTTCTCGATGAGGGGAAGGCTGTGAACATTGTCTACCTGGACTTTGGTAAGGCCTTTGACACCGTCCCCCACGGCGTTCTCCTGGAGAAACTGGAGAATCATGGCATAGATAAGTGTACCCTCTGATGGATAAAAAACTGGCTGGATGGCCGTGCCCAGCGAGTTGTGAGTAATGGAGTAAAATCTGCTTGGCGGCCAGTGACCAGTGGTGTCCCTCAGGGCTCAGTTTTGGGGCCTGTCTTGTTCAATATCTTTATTGATGATGTGGATAAGGGGATTGAGTGCACCCTCAGTAAGTTTGCAGATGACATCGAACTAGGTGGGAGTGTTGATCTGCTTGAGGGTCAGAAGGCTCTACAGAGGGATCTAGACAGGTTGGATCAATGGGCCAAGGCCAACAGGATGAGGTTTAATAAGGCCAAATGCCGGGTCCTGCATTTCGGTCACAACAACCCTGGGCAGCGCTACAGGCTTGGGGAAGAGTGGCTGGAAAGCTGCCCAGCAGAAAAAGACCTAGGAGTGTTAGTGGACAGCCGGCTTAACATGAGCCAGCAGTGTGCCCAGGTGGCCAAGAAGGCCAACGGCATCCTGGCCTGTATCAGGAATAGCATGGCCAGCAGGAGTAGGGAAGTCATCGTGCCTCTGTACTCAGCACTGGTGAGGCCTCACCTCGAGTACTGTGTTCAGTTCTGGGCCCCTCGCTACAGGAAGGATATTGAGCTGCTGGAGCGTGTCCAGAGGAGAGCCACCAAGCTGGTGAGGGGTCTAGAGAACAAGTCATACGAGGAGAGGCTGAGGGAACTGGGCATGTTTAGTTTGGAGAAGAGGAGGCTGAGGGGAGACCTCATTGCCCTCTACAACTACCTGAAAGGAGGTTGCAGAGAGGTGGGGGTTGGCCTCTTCTCCCAGGGGAATAAGGACAGGACCAGAGGAAATGGTCTGAAGTTGCAGCAGGGGAGGTTTAGATTAAATATTAGGAAGAATTACTTTCCTGAGAGAGTGGTCAGGCACTGGAACGGCCTGCCCAGGGAGGTGGTGGAGTCGCCATCCCTGGAGGTATTTAAGAAACGTGTAGATGTGTCTCTTCAGGGCATGCTCTAGTGCCCGAGATTATTGGAGTGTGGTGGGGTGTTGTATGTGGTGCTATTGGTATGAGGCTTCGTTGGTGGGTGTTGTGTGGTGGTGTTTTGTTTTTTGCTTTTTGTTTTTTTTCTTTGCTGTGTGGTTGGACTCGATGATCTCAGAGGTCCCTTCCAACCACCGAGATTCTGTGATTCTGTGACACATTTATTTCTTTTTTTTTTTATTTATTTAAATTTACTACATTATCTTAAAAACAAAAAAAAAAACAAACAAAAAAAGTTAGAACAAAAATAGAATTCTTGGCCATAAACTCTATGGTGTTAAGTTGAAAAAAACTCATTGTAATTTTCAGAAGATATGGCATATACAGTAAGAAAGAAAAATATTTCTAAATGTGGTCAACTTATGGCAGAATTTTGCCTTATGCTGCAGTGTTCCCATGAAACAGAAAGACCTTAAATGTGGGTAACTGATCAATATAATTAACAAGATCTTAGATCAAGTACTAAAATAAAATTCTCTTTGATGACAGTAAAGTAATATTTGCATATGCAGCAGTATACTACAGGATATAAGTGATCAATTTGGTATAGTGGATTCTGAAGCAATCTGACCAGTTATTTTTGTTGTGGTAGCCTTATGAAGCCTTACTTCAAAGACAGCTCTACCTATGCTATCAGTTGTGAGAAGCTTCATGTAATTATTGTTACACAATTCTTTTATCACCAATTAATCGTTAATGTGTGCAGCCCTGGGTCCTCTGGTATTATCTTGTTACTGTATTTTTCAAGGCATCTGCTATCTTACACTGTCAATGACTACCAGTAAGAAAGACACCTTGAGCAAACTAAAAGTCAGTAATGAATTCTATATAAATAAGGGGACTTTTAATAAGTTTGATACTAAAATAAATCTCAGCTTACTCTATTTTACAAGTCTTAAGCAGAATCAGTGTTGTGGCTTAACCCAGGCAGGCAGCCAGGCACCACACGACCGCTCGTTCATCCCCCTCATAGTGGGATGAGTAAGAGAATCAGAAGGAAGCAAGTGAGAAAATCACAGGTTAAGATAAGGACAGTTTAATAAGTAAAGCAAAAGCTACACGTACAAGCAAAGTAAAATAAGGCATTCATTCACTGCTTCACATTAGCAGGTAGGTCTTCAGCCCTTTCCAGGAAAGGAAGGTTTCATGATACGCAATGGTTATTTGGGAAAAAAAATGGCATCACTCCGAATATACCCCCTTTCTCCTCCTTCCCCCAGCTTTTATTGCTGAGCACATCATATGGTATGGAATATGCCTTTGGTCAATTGGGATATTGGGTCCCAAATGTATCCCCTCCCAACTTCTTGTGCACCGCCAGCCTACTCACTGACAGGGCAGCACAGAAAGAAGAAAAGTCCTTAATGCTACATAAGCGCTGCTCAGCTACAGCTAAAACATGTGTGTGTTACCAGCACTGGTTCAGGTCCCAAATCTAAAGCATAGCACTGTACCAGCTACTCTGAAGAAAAATAAGTCTATCCAAGCCAAAACCAGTACAATCTAATATAACTTCAGTTTTCAAGTTATTAACTAACATGTCATTGGACTTCTAACACTATAAAGGAAATTAAGAAATATTTTTTCTAAAAGAGAAATTTCTCAGCCTTGATTAAAGGTAATATTAAAGTAATTATTTCACAGATATGAATTGCAAAGAAATGAGGTGCAAACTTTAGGAAAAAATAATAAGAATCATTACTTCAAAATACTCATTTGAAAATAGTTGTCATGTTTCTTGTATGAATATTTTTTTTTCATTTTCTTACCTGAAGTAGCGGTACATTATTTTGTTTTCCTTAATTTTCTCTGTTTCTGTCATTCATCTTAGCAGTGAGAAAGAAAAAGGACTTGTAAAAGTGACAGAGTACAGGAGAAACATTTCAAGCTTGTTTCACTGAAGATTTTTAATACAATTGTATGCAACCTTTCTATCATCCTTATCTATTAGTTTTACGAGAACTCAACATGATCTTTCTGGAAAAAATGCATTTGTCTTAATCTTGTTTGCAAGATTGACTGATCTTCTGTATCTTATGTTTAAAATTACATGCAAATAACATCTATAAAATAATACTAGATTAGAACTCTTCATTTACTCACAGCAATACCAGTAGTTTCCACTGGTCATTGACTGAATTAATACATGTAGTGTAAATATGTATTATAACATGTTATAGGGAAAAAGCAGGAGACAGCTAGGATCTCTGAATACCAAGTTACAATTTAATAGGAATATTTTATCTCCTCTATTAAAAAAAAAAAAAAAAGAGAGAAAATTCTTAAAAATTATGTGTAAGCACTGGAAGCAATACACCTTCTGTAATGCATTGCACATCCTTGACGACTTTGCATACAATTTTAGTTAATCCTGAGCTTGGTACCTCTCCTACAAACTTTTGCTGTCTTGTCAGACATACTGAACAGGATGCTATGCTCTCCATCATGACACATGACCATGACAGTTTCCATGACAGAGGTTCTCTGTAATGTATCCCACTTTATTTATTTATTTACTTATTTACTTTGTGATTTTGCAATTTTGAACAACTCTGATCAAAGCTGCAGACAGAATAAAAGTTACCTTATTTATGCTTGAAGTGACCTTCCCAATGTTCCCTGGAACAGGGGCACCCTGGGATATGTGGTGACAAGAGCTTGGGCCTCCTCTATGCTATAATGAACATTTCTTTGGGTCCTGGAAATTTTTGAAATATATTTAAGATTCTCCAAGGTCTAATCTGTTTCAGAAAGTACTCAGGATGCATTGCCTATCATACTTGAGCTGCAATACCTGATATATACATGGATGAGACCTCTTGTTTTAATATTGGAAAAATTGTACGTGACAAAATAAAGGCATTCGATATGAGTCCATTGAGTGTCCTGGAGTGGCTTAAGGATTGAGACTTTATCTGATTCATATAATTTTTCTGCTTCTGAAGAGATCCTGGAATTAAACTAAAATCCACAAGGTACAGATGATTGGTATAGAGATGGCTTTCCTGCCTGTTTTGTCTTAACCAGCCAGGCTGCTGCTGCTACCATGGAAAATGTAAGGTGTTCTAACGGATTATGTTACACTATAAAAAGCAGTCTCTGTCTCCACTTACAGCTAATATAGGAGAGATGAATCAATATTTCAGATGTTTCACCATCTTTTGTTACCGAAACTTTTCCCTGTTTTTTACTCCATTTTTTCTTCGCTAATAATAATTTTTTGAAAACGATGAACTGACAACCAAAAAATAAAAATCTGACACACTAGTTGGAAAATAGAGAGGCAAAATAGTTTTATATTTGGGAAATAAAGTTTTGCTATTTTTTCTTCCTGGTTTTTTTTTTTTTTTTTCAAGTCTGATTCTGTATTTGTTTCTGGGAATTTGTTTGTTTGTTTGTTTTCTAGATTTTTTTTCTTTTTTTTTTTTTAATTTTCTGTTTATTTGGTTGTTTTTCTGTTTTATCTAAAACCTAGAACATTTTTTTTTTTAATAGATTTTCATAGGTCTCATACTAAATAATTCACACATCTCAAAGCCAGACTTGGCAGGACAGACAGCTACTTTTGTATGAGGTATCACTGCATTTAGTCATGAAGATCTGACAGTAAGTAAACAGAAGCAAGAATAATTTAGAAACAGACCATTCATCTGCCGAGGAAGAGCACTCCTTAATTCATATTAAAATATCTAAATGGTATTTTGCAAAAGATATAAGGGTGATGGATTACTTCATTTCAAGGCCTTATGAACAAAATGGGAAAATGAAAGAGAAGCTAATAAGGGTGCTCCCCCATAATAGTTTTAAATAGAAATAGGCAAATGTGAACTACTTCAAATTTGCTTTCAAAGTTCAATTGCTGTTAAAACTTCCTGATCACATGCGAGCTATTTAAAGCAAAGTGAGTTTAAGAACATAGGCTTTAGTCTTCATGTTCAGATTTTTTCCCACACCTACATAAATGTCCTTCAGTTAAAGGAAAATATTTTAACCACCACATTCTTCCATCAAGGATTTAATATCTTGCACTTTAAGAAGGGCAGGAAGCAGGAGAATTCTCAGAGGCTTAATTCTTACAGTGTCATAAACAATATAGATTCTTTTATAGCACTTGTAAGCTTAAAAACCTATAAAGTTTCAAACCAGTTTCAGTTTAGTCTGAAAGTGAATTTCCCACTGAGACTCTGAAGTTAGTCTAAGAAGCTAACATTCTCCAATATTTTTGAACAATTTTGTACAACTTAGAAATCTAAAACTGACTTGAAAATTTAAGATCTTTGTCTTTCTGTGAACAGTAGATATGAAGGCAGGCAAGAAAACTCAGCAGCAACCTGTAAATTCTGTACTTATTTAAAAGTGAGTACAAAATCACTCAGAGCTGAACCTCAATGCCATGTCTAGATTTTTTCAAGTCCCAGGCTAAGGAACTTTGTCTTGTGTTGGCAACATGAAACCAGGGCATCCCTTTAAACCAAACTAACTAACTAACTAACTAACTAACTAACTAACTAACTAAATGTTCAGGCTGTTCCTAAATTATAATCAAGGTAAGGTAGGAAAACCTGTTGCTGTTTTTTCTGCACAGATGTAAATTCTGTCCAGGGAGGATTGAGCTCCAAAGTTGTAATTATGAATATATAGCTATGCAGAATTTTTTTGTGCATTCCTCATGTTGCATACAGAAGAAAGTATTCTGCATATAAGACCAGATCTATTTACTTTTACTCTTTTTTGTCATTGGAAGAATTCCTGAGGTGGGTGATCTAAAAGTTTGTAAGAGGCATAGCATCTCTCTAACTTAGGCTTCCAATTTTCACCTTCTGTACCAAGTCAGTCAGGTTTTTTTTTTTCCTAAAAAAAAAACTTAAGTTGCTTTTATAGCCAATGTATTTGAATACCCAATTACTGACCTAAAGAACCTAACGCAAGGCAATCGAAATCCCAGAATGTCCCAGCCTCATTGAAGTTCCAGAAAATGGGCTACTTCTTGACACTGATTTTAGAGTGAGTTTAGGCATTTAAGAAGAATTAGTTTACCAGCTGTCTAAAACAAAAGGGAAATTTAGGAGAAGGTACCCAAAAGCAAAACAAAAGCAGAGGAAGACTCAATATGGAATTAAATATTGTTTCATTCTCAGCCAGTATGAGACTGCAATACATTACAATTTGAGGAATTTCTTTGTATAGTAGAGTGCCAAAGGAAAAAAAAGTGCAAATAAAATGCATACTCAGAATATAATTTCAGTACTTTTAAAGCTGATTTTGCAAATACACTTCCAAAAGTCTCTAGATGTCATGTGTCCACTGCTAACAGTTTATCCAAACTTAAAGTAAAAAGAACTCATGAAGTATAACAGTGAATATGTTTAACGTGCCAAGCAAATAATACACCACTGATGATTTTGAATAAGCAAAATGAGATATTCCTGAAGATTAATGAAAGAAGTAGGCAAACAGGACCCAGTCATCATGAAAAACAGGAAAACTCCAATCTATAATAATTCTGAAGACCAAGGAAAAGAGACCTTTAAAATTTTTTTCTTTCCAAATTCTATATACGATCAAACATTGTTTAGAAGTATATATATCCATCAATACCCAAACATTCCTTGGAAAAATTTTGGGTCTGTAGAGTTTGGTTTAATGACTACTTTGAAAACCCAATATTTAGTTTAGATCATATACCTCAACTTAGTTTCCAGACATGTGCATTCACAACAATGCTTAATTTCTTGAGAAATTTTTAAACTCTTAAGAGCTTTAAAAAACCAAACATAAAAAAAAAAAAACAACAGAAAAAAACCCCAACCCAAACGAGCACTTAAAACTTGTCTTTTTTTCGCCCTAAATCGCCCTGAATACCCACCTTAGTTGTACAAAATACACTTGAACTCCAAGGACTATCACTTACACTGTTGTATTGTTGCACTGTAAACGCATGATTTTTTTTGTCAAATTGTTTTAATCTTTTATTTTGTTAGCATTATTTTCTGGAGATAAAGGAGTAGACAAATTCAAAATCATATGATAAGCATGTATCTAAGGTTTCTTCCTACATAATTTGGCTTTAAACATCAAAGATACTGAATTGTTATAGTTCATGTGTCAATGTCAAACACTTTCTGACAAGGTTCTTTAGATATCCCATAGAAGCAGAGTTTAATCTTTAATCCCAGCCTTACTTTTTTGAAGATTTTTGATGCTCTACGAGATTTTGAAGTAGCAGAGTGATGCAGCAATGTAGTGCAATTACAATACAAGCACAATGTAGCATTCAGCTGGATCCAGCATACAGCTGTACCACAATATAAATGTGATTCTCATCACCAGTTTCCATATGCTCACCATCAAAATGCTGGGTGTCCTCTGTTGCCAAAAAGGAATATATGGGTTGAAGGCAGATCAAGCCCATATCACATGGAGTGTTTTCTGCAAAACAAGATATGTTTATTCCTCTATACATCAGCTCCATGGTTTTCTATAAGGTTGTCCAGAATCACTTGAAAAAAGGAGGAAATGGTTTCTTTATTACGTGATGTTTTAAAAAAATAGATTTTTAATCAACTATTTAATTAATGCTCTTTATGACATACTTATATGTTAAAGGATGAAAATCTTTGAAGTTAATCGCTTAGTCTGGTGATAAGGGTAGGAAAAAAATTGCATACCTTACATTCTCATAAAATAAACAACTGAAG
Organism: Calidris pugnax; assembly: GCF_001431845.1. Classification (NCBI taxonomy): domain Eukaryota; kingdom Metazoa; phylum Chordata; class Aves; order Charadriiformes; family Scolopacidae; genus Calidris; species Calidris pugnax. Next base: position 5,214,161 of record NW_015090999.1, on the reverse strand, counting down.
GATTTTTCCCAAAGCACTCCTCTCTCTCTATAAAAAACCCACCCACAAATACAAAAAATTGCATTCCCCAAAGGAAAAGTAAGTTCAAGGCAAAACATGAGGTTAATAGTCAAACTCCATATGTAGTTTTAACTACCATAACTTCAGCTACAAATATAATAGTATTTGAAATTAAAATGTGGCTTAAACCCATCCAGCTGCATTCTATGTACCTGTTTGCTAGAGGCAAGTATATTCTTGGAAGTTCATGCAAGTTTACTCTGAATCAGATGATCAACATATGCGGGCCTCACAGCAACAGCTTTTGCGCTGCTAATCCAAATGTGGAAGATTAACCTTCCTAAAGCAGAATAGCAAAAAAAGACCCTTCACATATAAGACAGGACAGATTGGCAGGATATTTAAAACAATTTTTGCAGGAACTAGAGGCTATTATTTCTCTTTTAAACTTTAGCTTTGAAGGGTTCAAATTGCTAGATAATATCCTGATTTCCTAATCCCTGAGAAGCATCAGTGACCTTCAACCAACAGACATTTTTTTTAGTGTACACATACATGAAAATATATGCATGTTGATATAGAGTGACAGTCAATATGCATAGAAGTGGTATTGCTTGGAATTTTACTGGTCTTATTACTTTGATACATTTTAACTGAAGGCTTTTACTTGAACTGTACATGAGATACATAAATTATTCTTATAGAACTCTGAATAACTTTATCTGGATTTCAAGCAAAATCCCTCAAAATGAACATACATATGCACATGGCAAGCACACAGACACAAGCACTGAACTATATATAAAATCACCTATCTCAAAGTTTACCTAATCATACATGAAAAATATTAATTTTCCAAACCAAGATAATTTGGACAAAATGTACTTTAGTTCATATGAAATTTGGAGTCTCCCTCCTTAGAGATATTCACAAACCATCTAGACACAGATCTAGAAAGTTGTTCTTGAAACAATAAACACAACATATTTTGACATTTCAGTGACATGATAAATAGTTCTGTAAATGTAATGAGTGCCTAATTAGATTATTTTACTTATCTTTTTCTCTTAACTAATTAGAAATGCTACTTTACAGAATACTTTATAAATACATGCTAGAGCTATTGATACAGAACGGTACCATTTATTTGTTATTCTAAGCACTTCCCAAACTCACACCTAAAAAAAAAGATCCAGTACACAGATTGGAATAATTTAGTAAAAGGGTTTTGTTATTTTGCATTGTGCAATGACAGAGAAAATGGAAGGACAGAAATAGTGAATGAATGTGACTCATGAGAGGTACTGATTTCTGGCAAAGTGATCTCTCATTCACATGTAACTTTCCATTTGGTTCTTTTCTTTTTAAGCAGGTGATTGATTTCGCCAGGTTTCCAAAGATATTTGGAGTGTACTATTGTAGTTATCTCTGATGCGTATTTAAGTTATGCTGGAGAGTATTTTGTGTACTGCCTCCACTTAAGATTCCTGATGCTTCTTATTATAGGATTTCATTTTCAGCTGCTTATAACAAATAATTTTCATAGCTTTCTCCCTTACCATAAAGTGTTCAGAAAAATTTTTAGCCAAGATGGTCCAGAGCCATTATTCTTCTGGTACATATGTATAAAATAAATTGTAGAAAGCAGATGCATATTATTTAGAATCTCTTATTTTACAAACCTTGCAATCGTGACTTGAAATTTTTCAAAATTACTTGTTAGTGAGGAGTTGTCATTTACAGTTCCTGTGAAAGGTATCCTGATTTGGTTGACATATCCTTGGTTATTAAACAGGCAGGTCTCTCTAATCTCTCAGATCTTCTACGGACACGGTGGACTGTGTATACATCACCCTGCTGGGTAACCAGGCAGATTCTCTTCTACAGATGTAATGCCCAGAATGGATTTTCATTGAAGCTGTTCCTTCTGTCTCTTGAAAGCTGCTGCATCATGAGCTACAGGGATTAATGAAAGTCTTTCTGATGAGATAACGGTCTGTTTTGTCTCTAGTAAGGTTCATAGACTATGTGGGCTGGAAGCAGCCATTTAGAAGTTTGAAATAGTAAATGAAAGAGAGGAATAAGGATTAAGAAACAAAAGTTTTGGAGAACCAAAGGAAACCAAAACCAAACCAAAACAAAGAAAAAACACAATTGGTGAGAGTAGGATATAAACTGTAAATGTGTATGTGTATGTGTGTATAGGCCTAAAGAAAATAGTTTTCAGATAGTCAAAATGATGATCTTGGACCTCAGTGAAAGAAAAGGTTGTTGAAGTCACAGCACACAGTAGTCTGAAAACTAGGAAAACCAGATCCTCAGCTACGATAGAACTGTACTGAAATTGGCATTTCCTGGTTTCTCAGATCTGAGAAGCATCATCAAGTTGAGGAATTCCGAGAAGAATTATTAATGAAAAGGCTAAAACAGCTAGGGGGTATCTTTGGCTGCACACTGTTAAAGTTATCACAAAGTCACCGTTAGTCAGAGCAACAGCACCTAAACTAAAATAGTCAGAAAGTGCTAGCAGCATTTTCAAATTCTGTTCACAACTGACACCTCCTAAAGCTTTGACTGTGAAATCAAAGTGTTTCCCTAGTAGCTTATGCACATTATAAGACATGCTAATGCAAGAATTTCAAGGAAAATGTGAAGTCATGTATCAGTGGGTTCTTCACTGGAAAAAAAAAAAAAAAGAAAAGAAGAAAATAACAAGCTGTAAATGAAATTTATTGCATTTCAAAGTTAGCAGAAGAGCCATTATTTTCTAAAACACATAAATTAAATTTTTGCATAAATGAAATTTCAATTGATGTAGAAATTTCTACTGATGGTTTAATGCTATTTCTGAAAGAGCTAGCAAAATATTTGTATTTTATTTGTGTATTTCTCTGAAATTCTGTAAGATAATGTAGAACATATGTTCCATCAGTTATTTTCTTAGTGTACTTCAAATTAAGATTTGAGGCAAGTTCTTTGATCTTCCACTAGCCAGTGTTAAGAAACAGAATCAGTACAAGGGCTATGATCCCACATTTTTTATTTAGCGGCTGTTAAATAGACTGATCAATGACATAAATAACTGCACTGAGATAATGGAGACTCAGGCCTGACGTTCTAGTGAAAAAAACACAGAGGAAACTTACACTGTTAATTAGACATTTCCACTACTACAGATTTTTCATGGGTAATTGATTTAAATTAATTTGGTATGTGAAGATTCAAATGTCTGAAATTAGTGAAACAGATAAGAAAAATGTAGAAACTCATCAGATGTGTATACACACACAAATATATATATATAAAGTGAGCACCCATGCTGATAATATCTAGAGAACTGTATCAGTTGATGTTATTGAGAAAAATTATTTTTACCACACTTTCTCTACTTCTTAGGGTCAGTCACAGAAATTCTGAAAGATGTTAGGCTTGACAGGAGCTGAATTTTAATAGCTGCATTGATATTATTCTGATGAAAACAATGTATTTATATTTGTAAAAGGAAAGTTCAGAGAACACTGCAGGAATATCAACGTTTTAATCACATATGTAAGGATAGCCAACTCTTATAATTACTATGCTAGTCATGTTATTTTAATCATTAAATATATTGTTGAAATGTATTTGCCAATTTGAACAACTAAAGTAGGTGGAAAGGATGTAAAGAAAAAAAAAAACCAGACAGCTTTCCAGACAATTATTACCAAGTTTTACTTGATCTAAAATATTCACAGCACTTAACATTTATATGACTCTTTCATTATTTACTACAGCTTGCATCATGCTACTGTAAAATTGTGCACTGAGCGTAGAATTAAAATATAACTGAAGGTGTCCTCCCACAGACCCTGAGGATTTTTGATAAGTTTTGACTAAGGTACCAGAGTTTTTAAAGATAATTTTCATAAGTAGTTAAAAGATTGGTAGGAAATGGGATGAAGCATGAATGATTTTATTAGGTTTTCTGTCTAGGACTTTTCATGAACATCATATGGGTATTTAAAAGGTGTGCTTGATAAACTAAGGTTAATTGTATGTATTGATAAATAATTTTGCTTGTAATGTTTTTGCTTTGTATATACCTGATAAAAATACAGCACTGATGTAGTGCTACCCTTTGGGAATGGTCAAGCACTTTGTCTCAACTGATTTGTTGAATTTCATAAAATGAAAATGGGTGACATTGAGAAGTGCCTTCTATTTCTTTGACATTGGGATAATGTGTTCCTCACAATCTTAGCTAACAGCATTTTCACATCTGTCATAAGAAAAGGCAAATTGATTCTGAAATTAGGTATTATGCCCTCATTCTACATCCCAAGGCATGTACCATACCAACAATGTTCTGTTAAAATACCTTTTCTTTACTGCAGTATTACACAGAACCAGTTGTTGACCACATATATATTTTAATGAACACTAAGGTACTTAATATATGAAAAATTGCATGAAAAATTTTAGCTAAAACCTAAATAGATGCAATAATTAATATTTCCTATAATGGAAACATTTTCCATACAAAATTTTAATAAAGGAACAGTACAATATCAACTACTTAGGAATAAATAGAAACTTCAACATATATTCCTCTCTATTAATCAATAATAAAATAAGTAATTGGAAGATAAGTGACTGGAATCTTTCTTTTTGTTTACTAGTACTTAGTTTTGTATTAGTAAGTCCAGCCTTAAAACAAAAGTAACAGAAGAGACATAAGAGCAATTTATTTCAAGATGTAAAAAATCGAATTATCTTATGAAGTACCATAACAATACCTGTTATGTAACCTCTGCAGAGTAATTATTCAGCACAACATGGCTCAAAAGCCTAAGAAATTTTTTGGCAGCCTTTCTGTTTAGAAGTGTGATAATTAAAAAGAAAACAAACAAAAAATAAAGAAAAGGATAAATAAAAAGAAAAAAAGAAAGACGTATACCTTCTCTTTTGGCATTATAACACCATTAATGCTGTTATTTCTTTTCTCACTGCCCTTAATGCCGCACCTTTGAACATCAATTTAGTAAAAAAATAGATATTTGATATCCAACCTCTAAAATCAGGTTTTCTTAATTTACCCCAAATTGATGAAATCAAGCTTAAAAACTGATTCTAAAAACTGAAAATGTCACCAACAAGCAACATCACAGACATTTAAACAGAATTTGTAACAAGTCAAGAAATAACTCAAAACTATCTCAAATAGTTGAAAGTTTATCAGTCTTTTGGCTGTATGTAATATCAAATAGAGGAATTTGTATAATAAATTTGCATGGAATTTGTCACAACTCTTCAGTAAGAAAATCAAAGTTTATTATTATTGATTAAAACTTACATAGAGTTATAAATATGTATTGATTACTACATATCTCAATACCCACTTAAAGGGTGAGTGTCTAGAGGATGGGGCCAGTCTTTTTTTGGTGGTGCCCAGTGACAGGACAAGAGGTAACAAGCACAAACTTGAACATAAGAAGTTCCATCTAAACATGAAGAGGAACTTCTTCACTTTGCAGGTGGCAGAACACTGGAACAAGCTTCCCAGAGAGGTGGTGGAGTCTCTGTCTCTGGAGAGATTCAAAACCTGCCTGGAAAAGTTCCTGTGCAACCTGCTCTAGGAGGACCTGCTTTGGCAGGGCCTTTGGACTAGATGATCTCCAGAGGTTCCTTCCAACCCCATATAATCCTGTGATTCTGTTATATGTTTTTGATATATCTGAAATAAAATCAATTCCCGCATTTCTCAAGATTAATTCATATGAAGCGTTACAGTCTGCTTAAGCAGCATATTCACTAATCACTGAACTTTGACAGAACTAGAAACATTTTGCCATGTTTAGGGTTAAACTGAGTATTATTTAAGAAAATTTTTTTCATTCAAAAAAAGAATATATCTGTCAATCTCTTACCTGGTTCTTGGGTGGTGTTTTTCTTCTTTCTTTCATTTCCCTCTCCCTTTCATAGTGAGTTTACTTAACTTTTCTCAAGTGGAAGGCAAATTTGCAAAGAAACTTGCCTTAGTTTTTTTGACCTGTAAAAATGGGAGTGAAGAGAGTAGAATGTTGATCTGAAATGCTATTTGCCCCTATGTCATGCAGCAATGTGGTTTTTAAGCTCTCTGCAATGTAGTCTGGAGCTTAAAAATTCCAGAAGTTGTACCTCTGTCATTTAGATCCCTTAAATCAACTCAGCAGAGACCTTGGAATCTACACATTCCCAAAACTGAGGACAAGTATGCTTACTAGATCACAATTAGAAGTTTAGAAAACTACGGGATAAATCTATACTGAAAAATAACTGTTTCCTAGTTCACTTCTGGGTCCTGGTTCCTTGCTCATGCACATTGGATAAATGTTAGCTCATTTTGGGGTCTCTTGAGCTTCATCGAAACCAAAACTTAACAGAGAGTCCAGAAAAGGTCATATGGTTGATACTGTGACACTACACAGTTTTCACTGCCTCTACCATCAAAAGGCTTTCAAATTATCTCACAGTGGTTTACAGCATCAGCAACTCTCACTGAGTGTACCATATCAGCAGTTTCAAGCTAATAAAACATTAGCCTAGTGGGCTACAAAACTGCCTCTACATTATTTCAGAGACTTTAAACAGGAAAAAGCAGAAAGTAATAATTGAAAATTAGGGACATGAGGCCTCTAGGTGTGCTTAGAGGTGCTTTATGGACAAATACTCCATACTGTGCATAAAATTTGTTTGTGCTAATCTTGAACATATTCAGGCTCTTCTGAGTTTGGAAGCACATAAGCGTAGAGTCTCTGACAGGAATCTGCTTTCTCAGAGCTAGCCTTCACTGTTGTGTCTATCAAGGCTTTCAGAACCATTGCTAACAGAGTCCTCCAAGTTACGAATTTGGACCAGTTCTCTTTTTGTGTTGCCTAGCACTGCAAATATCGTGAACACTGAAATGAAAAAAAATGCTCATTTTATTTAGCAGTTTTAATAAAAATACTTCATTTTGGATGCATGCATCAAAAAGCAAATTTATCCAATAGCCTAGTTTATTAACTTATCAGAAAACATTTAAATCACAAACTAGCCAGAAATCCTATATTCATCCATATTTCATTCTGTCCTCATAATTGACATTACTCAAATACCCTTTAAAAAGTGCATATCTAAACATGATTCTCTTAAAATAGGCTCTAAATTAGTTTCCTTGAAACTTTTCTGTTTGAAAAATTCTTAGAAAACTTTAAAATAACTTAAAGAAATACAGAAAATCTTCTTTAAATTAATAGCTAAGGAACATACAAAGATTTGTGGTTCAAGCATTCATTCATTTGAACAGACATTTGATTCATTTGATTGTCCATTATATCATAGATTTCTCATGGATTGAGACTCAGGTTTACTAGGGGTATCTGGCTTCTTTGTAGAAGAATGTGCATTTTTCCTCCCTCGGTCATGGTTCAGATCACTCCAGCATTCCAAATTATATCTGACACTTTGTTTATTTCCAGTCAAATTTAAAGACAATAAGGATTATGTCTATTTTTAATCACATGATGTGACCAAAGAAAGGATACCCTGGGATAACCCAGTTTGAGTCTTTAACAGAGAAATTGTTGCTTAAAAGCCTGTTTTGAAAGGGGCTCCTAGTCAAAGACTGGGAAACAAATGTCCACAGAATTTGACACCAAAAAACTGTATACTGGCTATGCAGTATGAGGTAAATCACCAAATACAAGAAAGTAGCAGGGAAACTGGAAGTAAAATAAATAGAAAAGCTGCATTTTAAAACACAATCAGTGATGAGAATATGGAAGAATAGATGGTAAATACTGTCATATTCTCTTTTATTTTATTTCTTTTCAGTACAAGTGTACACACAAGTGAAACGAGTTTAAGCAGGTGGTAAATCTCAATCATTAATTCACTTAATAACTTAATACACTTAATAACATGATTATTATTCCATTCACTTACATGCAGTGCACTATCTCAAAACTAGACTTTAACTTTTTATAGCTTTTTAAAAATATGTTACACTTATTTCTTTTTTAGACAACTCTACCTTCACTGTATACGTGTGTTCATTTTACATTCAAAGTGGCTTTCATATACTTTCAGGAGAAAGAAAGATAATAAATCACTGAAAGTTAACAATAGCACAGGTACAGACAACTGCAGGAAAATTTGATTTGCTTTAACTGTCTTCTTTTCCTTTTATCTTTTTTTTTCTATATTTTTACTGCTGCTTTTTTTTTATCCTTTTGTCACAACCAAATCAGTCTGACTTTCTGGAATCTTTTCTGCTGGGAATACATTGTGACTTAAGTCACTGTCCACTGCTGCTGTGCAATTTCTATCCATTTCACAGAATCATTTATGCTGGTAGGGACGTCTTGAGATTGTCTATACCAACCATCCAAGCAGGGTCAGCTAGAGCAGGTTTCACAGGACTGTGTCCAGTCAGGCTTGGAATATCTTCAATATTTGTGCAATTGTAATTCTATCTGCTGCTAACTCAGAATCTATCAACTATGGAACAACCCATCTTCACACAGAAATGATGACTATACAGTTTAGTAGCAGAAATTCAAAGTCCTGGAGTATTTATAGTAGTACAGCCAAAATAAGCCTACCAGCACACAGGAATGAAGCTTATAATTTTGTTGTAATATTTTTTTGCAAGTTATTATTTCTTCTTGATGAAAACTACATGATGTCAAACATGTTAAAATGCTCCAGAAGGATTTAGGCCTTTTACTATCCCTGAAACAGCAAAAACACAGAACTCCCAAACCCTTACATATACTTCTCATTCTGTATTTTTTTCTCATCCAAAAATAAATATTATCCTAAGGAAATAATCAGTGAGAACCTTTTGCACTCATAAATTGAGTGATATTCCATATTCAAGTAGGGGAATAAATCTAACATTTAAACAGCAAGTCAAAATTTGGAGGATAGTCAGGGAAGCATGAACAAGGAAAAGCCTATATTCTGTCTAAATTAATATAATCACCCAAGAGGTAACATCTCAGATACATGCATCTAACTACAAATCTTTCAGTATCTCCTGGAATAGAATTTACATCATTTAAAACTGAAACTGAAAAGGAATGCAAGTACAGACTTTTTTAGAGTAGATATCATGCATTATTAACTGTAATAATATGGATCAAATATTTGCATATCTCACAGTGATTTTGATTACTTGGTGAACTGAAAATAGATACTAGTCAAAATAACTGTTCAACTTGAATGCAATAAATACATTTTAATTGTGGTTACAAAAATACAAATCTTCCTATATATATGGCTAAATAATATGAAAGCCAGCTCACAAATTAACATATTTTTCCTGGTTTTTGTCTATATAACTTATTAACTCATGCTTTATGGTACACTTTCTTTTGTGAAATACATATACTTATTTGTTATTCAATAAATAATTACAACTAGTTTCCATGCAGTCAGGAAATATTTTGTTAGACACTCTTAACATAGGATCTGAAAATTATCCTTCTGTACATTCTTATCCTTTTTCTGAAATCTTTGCTCCTAGTTTGCGATCTATTTTAGGATATTTAAAAAAAAAAAAAAAGAAGTTCTGTGTAATTTACATTTGAGACCGGTGTTTTTCCTGTCATTGTATATTGCTGTGTATTTGTCAACACTAGATTTCCTTTGCCATATGTCAGCCCAATTACATAAATGAAAGTCTCTTTGGATTTTCTATGCTGCTTATTCTGAATATTTCTTAACACCCAAACTTGATCACTGGTAACTTCTTTTAAAATAGTTCCTATCAATCTGTCTAGATGAATTACTAGTCCCAGACTAGAAGGCTTACAGACCACGACTTCTTGTGGAACAGTACTCAAAATGTTTTAGCAGTTAAACATATTTCCTGCATCTTACTTTACATTTTTTGTTCAGAGTAGATGTGTATTATTTCATAACACTCTATAGACTGTGATAACTTTATCTTCTGTTCCATAAAATATCAGTATGAAATCTTAGCTAGTGATCAGATCTGAGAATATTAATCATATAGAATGCAGAAAGAGATGTACTGAATAAGAGCAATTCTGGTCACAAAGAAGATGACCTCTGAAAAGAACATCTGTTATTTTGCAAACAGTTAATATAGCTCAAAAATGTGAATACTGCTGTGACTGAACCACTAGCCCCAAGTGAACTCATGTATTTTTGCCGATTATGAGACTGATAGCATAAATTCTGAAGGCAATAGGGTTAACATGATGACATGACCTCTTATATAATCAGAAATCCTTCTGTGTCTACTTGCTGCATTAGTGATAGTAACTACACATGCCACTGCCCTGAACAAGGACAGTCTACATAAAATACTTTCATTTCAGTACATTGTTGGACACATGAATTTTTGTGAAAGATTCCCATAAATGCTTCATATGAGGCATTAACATTTGATACTCCAATTCAAATACACAAGCAAACTGCACAGTTTTTTAGTTTTAGAACGGATAGAAATTAATAAGAACAGACAGGTCACAGCTACAGTTGTTATAAACTTTTTATTAATCTGATGAAATTTCTGTATTTATTTTTTTAGATTAAATATTCTGACTTTTTTTAGTGATAACCTCAGAGAGTCCTCAAGACCTGTAAAGGCAGAAAGGATCAGTAGTTTGAATTCTAACGCTGTGCTGAAAATGGTTCATACCAGTTTGGTTTCATCAATTTCATCCATGTTAAACTCCTATGCTGATTCAGAACCCTCTAAAGTGGAGACCCGCTTCAGGGCAGGTTAAGACTGCGCTGGGGAGGGGACCTGCAGTGAAAAAGGCCGATGGAAAGATCTTTTGGGGGCTTTTTGACGCCTGGCAGAGCCCTCTCTCTGCTGCTGCTGGGGGCTGTCAGTCGGTGGGCGGTGCTGCTGAGTGGGCCTGGGCGGAACCAGCACCTCCCGCGGCAAAATGAAATGAGCCGCCAGGTTATAAGAAGCCTCCGGGAGGGCAGAGACTCGTCTCTGTCCACCGAGCGCTGAGCAATCAACCAGTGCTTGGGTGTGTGTTCTGGCCGGTGCCTCTCGTGGCTGCAGCTTGTACGGCAGGGTCCTCAGCCTCTGCCATTGTACGAGGTGAGTTCAATCTCTTTAAGTAGTCAAACAACTAGTGCGCTCATCCCCACTGACCCTACAACTGTCTCTTGCTTGCAGACATCCAGCTATGGTTGGTACCAGGTAAAAGGCTATTGTTAAGAAAGCTGTGGGCACCCAGACAGAGGCCCCATGTAAACATGTGGGTGTCCAGGCCTCTGGCTGCAGAGAGTGCCAGAGCCTGGCCTTTGCAATGGAGGGTAGTGGGGACAACACCTGTGTCAGATGTGAACAGGTGAATGGTCTCCTCAGCCTGGTGGTTGAGCTGAAGGAGGAAGTAGAGAGGTTGAAGAGTATCAAGGAGTGTGAGAGGGAGATTGACTGGTGGGCCCACTCACTGAGAGTAAGGGAACATGTTGAGGCCTCACATACACCAGAGGACCCTCTCCCCACTTCTCACCAGGCAGTAGGAAGGGGTCTCATAGAAGAGGGGGAATGGAAACAGGTCCTCGCTCGGCAAAACAGGCGAATCCTCTCCTTGCCCCTCCCAGCCCCCCAGTTACCCCTGCAGAACCGGTATGGAATCTTGCAGGAGGAACTGGCTGTTGGAGAGGAGAATGGTACATCTAGGCTGGAAATGCCAGAAAGACCAATCTGCTGTAGACCTGGCATTATGATTAGTTCCAAAAGGAAAAGCAGAAGGGTCATTGCTGTGCACGACTCTCTATTGAAGGGGGCAGAGAGACCAATATGCTGTTCTGGCCCACTTCACAAGGAAGTCTGCTGCCTCCCTGGGGCACGGGTCAGGGATGTGTTGGACAAAATTACTACTCTAGTAAACCCTTCTGATTATTACCCCTTCTTTGTATTTCAGGTGGGCAGTGATGATGTGGGAAGAAGGAGCCCAAAATCAATTAAAAGATATTTTAGAGCTTTAGGATGGGTGCTTAAGGGATTGGAAACACAAGTTGTGTTCTCCTCTATCCCATCAGTAGCTATCATGAGCGAGGAAATTAACAGGAAAAGACAACAGGTCAATTCATGGCTCCGGGACTGGTGTTCTCAACAGGGCTTTGGCTTTTTTAATCATAGGTTGCTGTATGAGACACCTGGCCTGCTGGTGGCAGGTGGGATGCACCTGTCCCAGAGGGGGAAAAGAATTTTGGGGCAGGAATTGGCAGGGCTCGTTGACAGGGCTTTAAACTAGACATGAGGGGGGAGGAGGAGATAACTGGGCCTGTTAGGTTTAAACCCAAGGGAAACACACCAGGGCTTGAGGGACGGTGGACTAGCAAGGACCCTTGCTCTACCACTTCATTTGAGAGAAGTGATAGACACCTAGAAATTATGGAAACACCTGAGAGGGGTCTGGTAGGAAATGGGGCCCACACTCACAAAAAGATATTGGAACCATTAGCTAGGCTGAAATGCATCTATACCAATGCACGCAGTATGAACAACAAACAGGGGGAGCTTGAAGCCATGATGCACCAGGAAAACTATGGCATAGTGGCAATCACAGAAACATGGTGGGATGCCTCACATGACTGGAGTGCCACAATCGATGGCTACAAGGTCTTCAGGAGGGATAGACAAGAAAGGAGAGGTGGCGGAGTGGCTGTGTATGTTAGAGAATGCTATGAGAACTCGGAAATTAAGTGTAGTGACAACAGGGTTGAGAGTGTTTGGATTAGGATAAGGGCCAATAAAGGTGATATTGCTGTGGGAGTCTGCTATAGACCACCCAACCAAAGCAGTGAGGTGGATGAAGCCTTCTATAAGCAACTGGGAGAAATATCGCAGTCACTTGCCATTGTTCTTGTGGGGGACTTTAACCTCCCTGATATCTGCTGGGAATACAACACGGCAGACAGGGAACAATCCAGGAGGTTCCTGGAGTGTGTGGAGGATAACTTCCTCATGCAACCGATAAGTGAGCCAACCAGGGAAAGTACCCTCCTGGACCTGCTCCTTGCTAACAGGGAAGAACTTGTGGGGGAAGTAAAGGTTGGAGGCCATCTAGGGCACAGTGATTATGAGAAGAGGGAGTTCTTGATCCTTGGAGAAACAAGGAGAGGGGTTACCAAAACTTCCACCTTAGACTTCCGGAGGGCAAACTTGAATCTGTTCAGAAGAGTGCCAGAAAAAATCCCTTGGGAGGATGCCCTTAAGGATACAGGAGTCCAGAAAGAATGGACATACTTCAAGAAACCGGAGGGCAAACTTGAATCTGTTCAGAAGAGTGCCAGAAAAAATCCCTTGGGAGGATGCCCTTAAGGATACAGGAGTCCAGAAAGAATGGACATACTTCAAGAAAGAAATCTTAAAGGCACAGGAGCAGGCTGTCCCTGTGTGCCGAAAAACAAGTAGGCAGGGAAGGAGGCCAGCCTGGCTAAATAGGGACCTTTTGCTGGATCTCAAAAACAAAAAGAGAGTCTATGACCTTTGGAAGAGGGGGCAGGTCTCTCATGAAGGCTATAAAGATGTAGCAAAGCTATGCATGGAGAAAATTAGGAGAGCCAAAGCGCAGCTAGAGCTCAACCTAGCTACAGCTGTTAAGGGTAATGAAAAATGTTTCTATAAATTCATTAACAATAAAAGGAGGATTAGGGAAAATCTCCCTCCTTTATTGGATGCAGAGGGAAACATAGTCATAAAGGATGAGGAAAAGCCTGAGGTGCTCAACACCTACTTTTTGTCGGTCTTTAGCAGTGGAACTAGCTGTTCCCTGGATACCCAGCCTCATGAGCTAGGAGACAGGGAGGGGAAGCAGAATGAGGGCATCACAATTAAAGAGGAAGAGATCAGTGACCTGCTATGCCGCTTGGATGCACACAAGTCTATGGGACCAGATGGGCTACACCCAAGAGTGCTGAAAGAGTTGGCAGACGTGCTCGTCAAGCTACTTTCCATCATTTACATGAAGTCATGGCTAACTGGGGAGGTCCCAATGGACTGAAGGGTGGCAAATGTAACACCCATCTACAAGAAAGGCAAAAAGGAGGATCCAGGAAACTATAGACCTGTCAGTCTGACCTCGATATCAGGAAAGGTCATGGAAAAGGTCATCTTGAGGGCCATCACAAGCCACATAATGGACAACCAGGGGATCAGGTTTAGTCAGCATGGGTTTATGAAAGGCAGGTCATGCCTGATGAACCTGATCTCCTATTACAAGATGACCTGATTATTGGATGAGGGAAAGGCTATGGATATTATCTACCTGGACTTTCAAAAAGCATTTGATACTGTCCCCCATAGAATTCTAGTGGAAAAACTGGCTGCACATGGCCTAGGCGAGCATAGGATCTGCTGGATCAAGCACTGGCTGGCTGGAAGGTCCCAAAGAGTGGTGCTCAATGGATTTAAATCCAGCTGGTGGCTGGTCACAAGTGGTGTGCCTCAGGGCTCAGTGTTGGGACCATTTCTGTTTAACATCTTTATTGATGGTCTTGATAAGGAAATAGGGTGTATCATATGGAAGTTCGCAGATGACACTAAGTTAAGCAGGAGTGTTGATTCCCAGGAGGATAGGGAAGCTCTACAGAGAGACTTAGATTGGATCATTGGGCCACCATTAATGGTATGAACTTCAACAAGGCCAAGTGCCAAGTCCTGCACTTGGACCACAATAACCCCATGCACCACTACAGGCCTGGGGAAGTGTGGCTGGAAAGCTGCCTGGCAGAAAAAGACCTGGGGGTTCTAGTTGACAAGCAGCTGAATATGAGCCGGCAGTGTGCCCAGGTGGCCAAGAAAGCCAATGGCATCCTGGCTTGTATTAAAAATAGTGTGACCAGCAGAAGTAGGGAGGTGATTGTCCCCTTGTACTCAGCACTGGTGAGGCCACACCTGGAGTATTGTGTCCAGTTCTGGGCACCTCAATACAAGAGGGATATCGAGGTGCTGGAGCGAGTGCAGAGGAGGGCAATGAAGCTGGTGAAGGGCCTGGAGCATCAATCTTATGAAGAGCAGTTGAAGGAGCTGGGACTGTTTAGTTTGAGGAAGAGGAGGCTGAGGGGAGACCTCATCACTCTCTACAACTACTTGAAAGGACACTGTAGAGAGGTTGGTGCTCGTCTCTTCTCACTGGTAATTAGTGACAGAATGAGAGGGAATGGCTTCAAGCTCCAACAGGGTAGGTTTAGACCAAATGTTAGGACGGAATTTTTCACAGGAAGAGTGGTTGGGCATTGGAATAGGCTGCCCAGGGAGGTGGTTGAGTCACCATTCGTGGACGTGCTTAAGAGTTGTTTAGATCATCATGATCATCAATAAACAGAAATGATCCCAACATTGAGCCCTGAGAACTCTAGAGGACTCTAGCATCTATAGCTGCCTTTCTTTTGTGAGGGCTTTCTGCCAATGCTAATTTGTATCCATTAACCCTGTGTAGATAATTTATGTTCCCCAGATTATCCTATATGTTACAAGACAACTATGTAATAATCCTATTTTAACATCTTCTCAGCCACATTTCACTCTGGTGTCCATTGGCTGCATTCATTAGTTTTCCACTGAGTAAAATGGGAGCTGGGAGATCTAGCTGATATAAAGATTCTTTTATAGACACCTCCATTTAGATGTCTTAATCTTGAACCAGATCTTACTCTATATGTTTCTCCAATGAGAGGCAATATTTTGCCCATTTACAGAAAACATAAGGCACAAATAACAGAAATCAATTTAATGCATTAGACTGGAACTAAATTAATTAATTGTAAGGCAATAGAATGAAATTATTTCTTCTTTAGGTACCCGAGAGCCAGCTCTTAATCAAAAGTAACTAAAGGAAGGAGGTGATATGCAAACATACCTATAATAGTTCCAAAATGGAAATTCAGGACACACTAATAAATTTTATGTATTCTGTGTACATAGAAGGAATGACTCATAGGAATAAACTCCTTGTCAAGCTGAGGGGGAGCAAAAAGTGCATGTGCTTCCCTACATCAGGTAGCAGTCACTTCATAGTAGATGATTAACCATTTTGTTGACCCAATTAACATAGTTTCGTTCTGATTTACAGAAAGCATTCCAAGGCATTGTTCTTTTTGAATTGCCAATATTAACTCCAGTACTAGATGAATTAGAAACTGTAGTTAACCTCCTTTTAAACACACACATTGTCTAACTGAATAAAAAGCCTTCTTAGCATATTACCTGTTAGTTAGATACACTTTAGATCCTTAAAAAAGATATACTGAGAAATGGTCCTCCTTAGGAGATTTTTTATTTTGAATTCTTTCAGTTTATTTTTAAGTATTTTGCATATTTTATCATGTATAATTACTCCAAGCCTTTATTTAAAATGTTGATAAATAATGTCATATGCATCTCTACACTATGGCATGCTTGTACCAGCCTAAATGCTTATATATAAAAGGCCTAAATAGAATTAAAAACAATAAATAATCCTGTCACATCTACATTATATCTGTTTTGTCTTGTTAATTTACTGATGTCTGAACTTCTGTTCCAAGGTTTGCCTCAAGCTCTGTATGCAGCTGAGGTTATAGATATTTATCTGGAATGGCTATCACAGTAATTTCCTGGGTTAGTCTATTCCATGGTCTTTTGAGATTAGCACTACTTATGTGTTCTTAACACTCTTCGGAATCTTATATATTAAAGGAGAACTATTCAAAATATTTACCACTATTATATCTTGATTTGCCTTTCTTCAGTGCTTAGGAATAAGTCATAACCATCTCAAAAGACTTGTTAGATTTCTCTCTGTATCATTAGTTTATTTATGGTATCAGGAGTCCAGCTTGACATAATAACCAAAGCTGTTAAATTCATTAGAGGATTGTGAGTGCTTGTTTTCTTTATATTCACTTTGATGGCTTTTTTTCATCAATTATGAGACAGTTTAATTACTAGTGTCTTGTAAAATAATTTGCTCAATGGTGGCAATATAGCTTGCTTTTCTTGTTTCTTCACTTTTTGTCAGCAATCATAAAAAAGTGATTAAGTGATATAGATTATTTAATTTATTTAAGATATATTTCATTCACAGTTTTTTCAACATCATAATGCTTAACATGTACATATGTAGCTGAAGTAGCAAGCTAATACAAACACAAGAAAATACAGCATAGAAAAGTAAAGCAAGCTAATGTGTTTTGTGAATATAGGAACTTGTTCCCCTATTATGGATTGCAAACTGGAAATGCTAAACTCACTGCATTTTGTAGATACAGTATTCTGTTTGTACTGGTCTTGGATGTAAGAAAATAACATGAAATTGATACTGAAACCAGAAGTCAAAAGTGATGATGCTTCTAGGTTTGTTTTGTCCTCATTATTAATAAGATGTGTTTGCTCCTTTCTGACTGAAAAGTAAATAAAAAGTAGGACTGATCATCATGAGGCAAATCTTTAGGGCACAATACATGGTCATGGTAGAGATTTCTCAAGAGATACAGATTAAAATAATACACCGGTTTTTATTTTGTCATCTCACCTGTGTTAATCAGCATTACCTCTGATTAGGGCTACTTGGACAGTACACAGAGCTCCATTTTGATTCTGTGCTGGTTTTGTGATCTTCCTTGCTGTTGTGGTATGCACATAGACTAAATGCTGTGCTCAGTGCTAGATCTCTGTTCTTCATACAAGATTATAAGAAGTTGTTGGATGTCTACACAATCTCAGCTGTTGCTCAACTACATACTTTTCAAGACTTGTTTCTGCAGTTTTCCAGTAGACAGTGTTGCAAATTAAAAACTTTCATTTGTCATTGTTGTGAATCAAACATGTTTTTTGAGGTATTTAAGAATCCTGAACTTTACCTTGTTACTTGAAAGCATAAATTGACAAGACACTAGTAAATGGATTCAAAATTTGAGATGGCTTGTATTTACTGTTTCATTCAGACCAGTTTCTACTGAACATTGTAACGCTACCTGAGGTGACTGGAAATACCAGTCATAGAATGATGTGTTATATTCTTCTTACCAGATCTGTTTTGGATTCCTGCATGCCTATATAAATATATACAATGCATCACTATTTTAATTAGCAAAACTACAAAAAAAAATGTTAAATTGAAACAATTATACAAAAATAAAACACTAATTCATTACAGTGCACAGTAAGTAAAGCCTAAGAGTTCAATAAAGAGGAGAGCAGAGAAGTAAATAAGGCGACTTCTTCGCAAAAGACAGTTGTTGATTACCTATTTGCTTTAGTTACAAGACCAATGTCTCCATTTTGGAAATATGTGTCTTTTCTGCTTCAGCATTTGTGCAGCAGAAGGGTTACATTGTCCTGACACAAGAACCTGTTTTAACAGTTTTCTTATTTGTGATATTAAATGAAAAAATACTGTTTCTTGTAAAGAATTCTGAATATTGTATCCTATCTTGAATCAGAAATGGCTTCGAAAGATTGCTTATAACATTTTTAATATAATCTTAATTTAGCACTCCTTCCCTGGAAACTAAATAATAATGTCATGTACTCTGAGGAAAAAAAAAAAAAACCAACAAAAAACAAAACAATAAAGTTAACCCTTGTAAACTTGTCCCTACCACTGCACAACCCCACTGTAAAAAGTGTTCAGGTTTTATTAAAAACTAAAGTAAAACCTTAAGTATACACTGCTCTGAATAAAACCAGGAATTGTTGTGAGAATATCTTTAAAGATGTGTGAATTAGATTTGCTTGAAAACTTGTAAAATTTCAGTTTCTTGAGAAATTTTGCTGTCTGATGATTCCGACTGGTAGTCAATTACTGTAAGAGACAGATTTCTTATATTTTCAGCAGTTTCAGAATTATTAGAACAAGTTCATTAAAAGCAATGGGGGAAAAGTAGGGAAGCACAAGGCTGAATGCTACCTCTCCATAACAGCTGTCATCCACTGGAAGAATGGAGCTGTTAATCTCAAGAATGCAGTTTGCGTAGGCGATTTCCTCAAAAGCCAAAGCCTAAAAATCTGGAAAGGATCAAGATGCTATGACATCCTTTCCTGTCAGATTCAAATGAGTTACATAGAATGGTTTGGGTTGGAAGGGACCTTAAAGATCATCTAGTTCCAACACGCCTGCCATGGTCCCTGACACGTCCCACTAGAGCACGTTGCTCAAAGCCCCATCCAGCCTGGCCTTGAACACTTCCGAGGATGGGGCATTCACAACTTCTCTGGGCAACCTGTTCCAGTTCCTCATCACCCTGACAGTAGAGAATTTCTTCCTGATATCTAATCTAAATCTACCCTCTTTTTGTTCAAAACTGTTACCCATCATCCTGTCGCTACACTCTCTCATAAAGAGCCCTCCTCATCTCTCCTGTGGTACCCCTTTGGGCATTGGCAGGCCACTATAAGGTCTGCCTGGAACCTTCTCTTCTCCAGGTGGAACAACCCCAACTCTCTCAGCCTGTCCTCATAGGAAAGTTAACATCCATTCATGGCCCTCTGCTGGACTCATTCCAACAGGTCCATGTCCTTTCCTAAGGACATTTTCTAGTTGACGTAGTACTCAATAACATGTCTGTTCCATCTACTGTTTAGAAACTATTTCAGTTTTCAATAACAATGTCTATTTCTTATTTCATGACAAATGTAGATATACAAACCAGGTTCTTATGACAAAGTTTACATTTCTTTCATTAGAATACATATTATTTCTGGTATGTTTAGGCGATATGAAACTTTAATTATTACTATATATTGTGTAATTCAGTGCTTTGGAAGGCAGATATCTGTCCATTTGCTAATATTGAAAAGAATATTTTAAAAAGAAGTGATTATTTAATACATAAATTAAGTTGTAATTACACTTCTGGCTGTGGAGGTGAACCACTAGGCTATACATTCTAACTTGGAAGGGCAGGGAATGAAGATTTTTCTATCAGTTCTTTCTTCATTCAATAAAAAGGTAACATTCTGAATCCTATAATTGGCTTTATGCCACTTCTTGGAACAGTGATTAGTAGTAGCTGGTATTGATATATAGTCAGTAGCAGTAACAGTAAGTTTTTTGTCACCAGCTTTAATAAAACATCATCAGAGTGTCTACTGTGAGCTATGTAGCAAAGCATAATACAGGAACGGAACAGTTACTATAGCTAATCTGATTCCAGATCATCCTTTTGTATGGAAAGGAACAATGAGGGATATTTTAGAAGAAAAAAAAGATTAATATTGTAGCACTATTTATGGATTTATTAAATCATATACTGGACAGAGTCCTTTAAAAATAAGGATGAGTAGTTCATCTTGCCTTGGAACAAGAGTTTGAAATAGACACCACTCAGGAGCCATACTAAACTGTATTTTCTATTATTTTGATTATCTTGTGTTAAAAAAAATTCTAAATGCTTTAAAGTATTTTGTAAACTGAATAAAATGCTGGATCTCAGTCAACCAGAGATAATAAAGTTTTATCTGCTGCAAGGTTCAAAAGTTTCTGAAGGAGAAAATTGTAAAAGTAGTCATCTAAGACAATGCAAAACAGCTGAAAGACTTGACATGAATTTAGGACAGTACACATAATGTAATGTTGCTGCATATGGATTTTTTTTTTTTTTTAAATAAACTACAGGGGCAAATACATTGATATAATCTGGGCAACATGACTGAGCTACAGATTTATTTGGTTTACCATTTCTAACCCATTTCTTCTCTTCTCCCATCATATATTTGTCCATCTTTTCTCAACATTGTGCTCTCCTCAGAACATGTGCCTTGTGTTTTTAATTTGCCATTAAAATAAGAAGCACTCATCAATTGGTCATCTAAATAATTACCAGATGTCCAAGCTTTCTTGCAGAGAAAGTATCTGAATGATTAATTTTTTTTATTAGGTTTGCCATCATACCAACATTATTTTATTTCTCTCAGGACTGATCTTCAACCAGCTAGACTTTACCTATGCCCAGTTTTCTTCAGGAGATACAAATGAATTATTTAGTCCTCAGCACCAAATAAAATGCAAGTCAACTGTCTCCTTTACAGTCAAACCGAATTTAAAAATTTGTAAT
Source organism: Calidris pugnax (assembly GCF_001431845.1). Taxonomy (NCBI): domain Eukaryota; kingdom Metazoa; phylum Chordata; class Aves; order Charadriiformes; family Scolopacidae; genus Calidris; species Calidris pugnax. The sequence continues at coordinate 5,193,122 of NW_015090999.1, read as the reverse complement.
GATCTCCTGTACTGTATTCATTATAGATTGCCTCATTTTTCAAGGAAATGTGCTATTCTTCTTGCTTTAAAATAAAACTAATAAAAGAAAGAAAAAAAAAAACACAGAACAATGTAATGAAGTTCTTGAGCCTTCTTGCAGTAGCAACTGTAGCACGAGATTTTCAAATCAATTGCACTTGCATAGCTAATAATGTCTTTCACTAGTTTAGAGTAGGAATTGCAGAGGTCACAATGATTTTAATCAAATATCTTCTGTGCAGTAACAATGTGTGTCCTATTTTATATTACAATAACTATAACTCTTGTATTATAGGACCTCATTTTGATGGCGGGTAGGTATCCCTAAATACAGTCAAAGAGCTTCAAATTAAACTCAGAAGTTACCTTCCCTTTTATTTTTTTAGATGGTTCTTATAAAGAGTATGATCATAACCTTCAATAAGTGATGCTGTGCTTCAGAACTAACCTTTCCATTGATTGCAGAGTGTAAGCTGCTGTTAAACTGAAAACTGAATAAAAAGGTTGCAATATAGATAACATTTCTCTTCTGTCTTTCATTTCCTATAGCCCCATCTGTATTTGAGTCTGTGGGATGAACTGATTGAAGCCTGTGGTGTTTCACCTACTTTCAGGAAGTCTGAATAGCCAATTATATTTCTTATAATAAAGAATCAGAGTGGCAGAAAAGTTCATCTATGCAAGATGAGCGAGTACCTCATTAGAGCATGAACATTGTGCAACTAAGAACAAGCAGTTATAGTAAATGCCTCCTATAGCATATGCTTTACAAATTCTAAACAGTCTACGTATGGACATACCCATAAATAAGTAAATTATATATTTAATCATTAAAGATTATGTACTGTCATGCATATTAAGAAAGATAATATGGGAGCTTTTTTTTTTTTACTGATGCTTTTAAACTTTTGTTTCTTACATTTCAGAAAACACATACATGAAATGCAAAAGACCTAAGTCAATATTATATATAGAAACTAATATTCCTATATTAAAAGTACCCTTAATTGAAACCTGATTCTTGGTAAATTGTCCTGATAACAAGGAGCACATGGATTCATGATGCATTACACAGTTCCTGCAAAAATGCTTCAGAAATATCCTGACTTCATATTTGAACAAGGTGTGAGAGACTTCTTCCCTCTGTGTGCCTTATTTCATTTGGGAGGAGGTGATGGCGAATAGAGAGGATGGGTCTCACTACCTTTGAGGACAGTTATAATGTTTGGCTTTTTTTTTGTGTACGTTGTCAGAAAGTACTTCAAAAAGACTGTTAAAAGAAAGAACCATTGTACAACACAGGGAAAAATGGTTGTATCAATATTTTATGACCCATTTTGCATGAAATCTGCTGGAAGTTTTGAGGATTTTTTTGTTGGTTTGTTAGTTTTGGGTTTTGTTTTTGTTTTGTTGTGTTTTGGGTGGTTTTTTTTTAAATTTTAATAAAGCAATTATCTGTCTTCAATGTCTTCTATTTAAATAAGTTTGTGGAAGAGAAATGACAACAGGTTACAGATATCAACTCAGACACCATGAATACCTGCATAGCAGACAATTTCCTAGGTAGTCTCCATTAGCCTCAGTCTTGTTTGCTAACATAAAGGAACTTCTTTTAATCAAAAAGCTAAACAGTTCCAGACACAGCATGCTACTGGTGGATCAGGTCCAAATCCATGTGGAGTGTCCAGCCAACAGCAGCAGGAGATTGCAGCAGACAAACGTCTGGAGAGAGGATATTAACATAGATCCAGAGTCTAATCAAGAGACAGGGCTGGAGACAAGCTACCAGCTACATCCAAGAGATCCATATAAGAAATTAGCTGTCTAGAGTACTACTCAGAGACCTGAGCTGAGTGCCAGGGCACAGCCAGGGTCGAAGGCTCCTTCAGGGCTGAGCCAAGAACAGTGGGGACCCCAGGGGTGGCTGTACCCTCCTGATGGGTGCTGTCCTGTATAACCTGAATGTGACAGGTAGTACCAAAGCCACTAATGAGGCCTACCAACACCCCTTCACAATTTTGGCAAGTGTTGAACTGTGGCTGGGATCAGTTCCCACCAGGAGCATAGGGCTATCAAATGGCAAACTGATAAGTCCATCCAAGGGGCCAGGTGTCAGTGACTGAAGACAAGTTAACTGCATTGTAGGTCTGAAGTATCTGTCCAGGAGACACAAATGGAGACAGGCACACCCACAATAGGTCTTACCAGGCCTGGGTTGAAATGTATATACTGGGCCCATGGGTACACAGGGTGTGCGAGGACTCAGTTGAAGCTGACCAAGGGCTATTAAGATCTATTTCATAGAATCATAGAATCATAGAATCATAGAATTTCCCAGGCTGGAAGGGACCTCCAAGGGTCATCTAGTCCGACCTCCCCACAGTCAGCAGGGACACCCCCAACTAGACCAGGTTGCCCAGGGCCTCGTCGAGCCTCTCCTTGAATATCTCCAGGGATGGGGCCTCAACCACCTCCCTGGGCAACCTGTTCCAGTGCTCCACTACCCTCACAGTAAAGAACCCCCTCCTAATCTCCAATCTAAATCTGTTCCCCTCCAGCTTGAAGCCATTTCCCCTCATCCTGTCACTACAGGCCTTTCTAAACAGGTTCTCCCCAGCCTTCCTGTAGGCTCCCTTGAGGTACTGGAAGGCTGCTATTAGGTCTCCCCGGAGCCTCCTCTTCTCCAGGCTGAACAACCCCAGCTCCCTCAGCCTGTCCTTGTAGCAGAGGTGCTCCATCCCCCTGATCATCCTTGTGGCCCTCCTCTGGACCCTCTCCATCAGGTCCATGTCCTTCTTATATTGAGGGCTCCAGATCTGCACACAATACTCCAGGTGAGGTCTCACCAGAGCAGAGTAAAGTGGCAGAATCACCTCTCTGGACCTGCTGGCAACGCATCTTTTGATGCAGCCCAGGATGCGATTGGCCTTCTGGGCTGCAGCTGCACACTGCCTGCTCATGTCCAGCTTCTCGTCCACCAGAACCCCCAAGTCCCTTTCCTCAGGGCTGCTTTCCAATACCTCACCCCCTAGTTTGTATTGGTGGCGAGGATTGTTCCGGCCCAGGTGCAGAACCTTGCATTTGCTCTTGTTGAACCTCATGAGGTTCACCTGGGCCCACCTCTCCAGCTTGTCCAGGTCCTTTTGGATGACACCCCATCCCTCTGGTGTATCGACAACACCACACAGCTTGGTATCATCCGCAAACTTGCTGATGGTGCCTTTAATCTCCCTGTCTATATCATTGATAAAAATGTTAAACAGCACCGGCCCCAGCACGGACCCTTGAGGAACACCACTTGTGACTGGTTTCCATCTGGACTTTGAGCCATTGAGTACTACCCTCTGGATGCGACCATCTAGCCAGTTCCTTATCCACTGAACAGTCCACCCATCAAATCCGTACCCCTCCAATTTGGCAATCAGGATGTTGTGGGGGACCGTGTCAAAGGCCTTACAGAAATCCAGATAGATCACATCCATAGGTTGCCCCTTGTCTACTGACCAAGTCACTTTATCATAGAAGGCCACTAGGTTAGTCAGGCAGGACCTGCCCCTAGTAAAGCCATGTTGGGTGTCCTGGATTACCTCCCTGTCCTTCATGTGCCCAAGCATGGCATCTAGGAGGATTTGTTCCATGATCTTCCCAGGCACAGAGGTGAGACTGACAGGTCGGTAGTTCCCAGGGTCCTCCTTTCTACCCTTTTTAAAAATGGGTGTGATGTTCCCCTTCTTCCAGTCTGCAGGGACTTCACCTGACTGCCATGATTTTTCAAATATCATGGAAAGTGGTTTGGCAACTACATCAGCTAGTTCCTTCAGGACTCTGGGATGTATCTCATCAGGTCCCATGGACTTGTATATCTTCAGGCTCCTGAGTTGATCTCGTACCTTGTCTTCACTTACAGTGGGAGGGACCTTGTCACCCTGGTCTCCAACTTTTTTGTCATCAACACAAGAACTAGGAGGAAGGGGGTTACCAGTGAAGACCGAGGCAAAGAAGTCATTGAGAACTTCTGCCTTCTCCTCATCTGTTGATACAAGTTCCCCACTGTTGCACATCAGGGGGGGTACATTTTCTTTAACCTTCCTTTTCTGGTTAACGTACCTGTAGAAGCCTTTCTTATTTTTCTTTACGTCCCTTGCCAAGTGAACTTCAGACCCTGACATGGATGTTAAACTCTACTTCTGTTTTGAGTTCATTGTCTATTACTGACATTTCTGCAGTGACTAAGAATTGTTGAGGCACCATCCCTGGAGGTGTTCAAAAGACAGGTTGATGTAGTGCTGGGAGGTATGGTTTAGTGATGGTGATGCTTCTTGTTTGTTGTGCGGGTGTCTATTTTTGTCAGTTAGGTTGACGGTTGGACAAGATGATCTTTAAGGTCCCTTCCAACCTAGACGATTCTGTGATTCTGTGATTATTCTACAGGCAAATGAATTTTCCCATGGACAAGCTTAGGTTTGCTTTTTGCCTTCAAAACTGAAATCTCAGGTATGTTAGTAAGAACCATTGGCTCTGCAGCTTGTGACAGCACGTATATTATAGTCACCCTGACATCTATGAACATCTCTGGTGCTCTAAAACACTTTTAAAATTAGCTGTAAAAAGCAGACCAGAATGTGAGGACTATACTGACCAAGAGCCTTGGGGCTGACTTGGGTTTTATAGCTGGGTGACTGCGGATACGAAAACTGATTAGACTTCTGGACAACCTGACAGAAACTTGACAAGTACATTTTTGCTATGAATGTACATTTTCCTGCTAAGAATTACAACTTCTGAATTAGTAAAGTGAAGTTTAACAACGTAGAAGGAAATATGGTCTTTCCAGAAAGGTCAAAGGAAAAATGGATGAAAGCTGGATGAATTTCAGAGGTTCAAAGAAGCAGCAGTAAAGCTGGCAAGAATATGTTCGAAGTCCAACAAGTATTTCTATTTTCTCTTTTAGCTACAACATGCAATATTGAAACTGGCTGGAATCTTGCCTGCTACCATATAATGAAGGCTTCCTGTAAAGCTTAGGCACAGAAGGGCTACCAGAAACATCCAATTTGGATATGGATTTAGCCAAATTGGAACAAACTGGAAAAGGGTAATGAGGGCCGGGTTTCTTGAGAGGAGACAAGGCTGGGGAAAGGTAGGGATCAAAGTGGATGACAGAAGTACAAGCATGGAAAATGGAGAGAAGAGGGAATAGGAGGGGCTAATTGTACGTTAACAAGCTGCAGACACTTGTCTGACTGAGCTCTGCATCTGATCACTGCAGTCTGTCCTACCTTCTTATTATACTATGTTATCTCTATTTTTTGTGAAATTTCACTCTCTGTTCTCTGTGTGTGTGTACCTAGATGCTAAAACCTGGAAAAGTGGACACAGATCACAGGGAGACACCAGGTTGGGCATGCCTGCAGCTGTGGAAGCTGGTGTGCACTCTTCTTCTATTGAGACTGGGGAGTCTCAATACTCTATGTGTTTATGCATTTTCACCAGTGAACTTCAATCTTGATTACCAGAGAAAACAACAGCACTGGCTGGCTGTGTTCATGTGTGTGAGAGCTCTAGGTGTTTATGTGTGCCAGGATGACACTGCTTTCTCCCCATGTTAGTTTTTGTTGCCAGACACACTGGTGGGGAGCGTGTGTGTGTATGCATGCATACACCTCTCCAGATGCATCCCTGGAATATGTGCTCAGTCTTGCTGTTGCCCAGACCTGCCAACAGAAACAGCAGCATTCATCCATCCATCGCACTGAGATGGGAGAAACCTCCTGGGACTAACAGTGCCCAAGTTTCAGTTCCAGGGGTGTGGGAAGGCAGAGTCCCCACAGCCCAAAATCCAATGCATATGGCAACTCCCAGAAATCAGACACTTCCCTGGGGACAGAGATGGACCAAGGATGGGCCTGGACACAGGCCTGCAGATGGGCCTGGCTTGGTGGGGCCCATAACTGGGCATGAAAGAGCTATGGGATCTGTGGCATGGCTGGGACAGGGGCTAAAATGAGTTCCTGGGCCACAGGCGGGGGAGAGTAGTCCCAGGGGGTCGGGCAGGGACAGCCAGGCTGGATGGTGCCTGCAGGGCCCTCAGAGCTAAAAGCTGAACCTAAAATCTCAAGTTTAAAACCTTTATTTTGAGCTTCTATGCTTTATTTGAATACAGTGTTTCATATCTATGCTTTTGAGATACTGAATTTGAACAACTATATTCTGACTAAGCAAAGGAGAAATATATGAGATTACTTGTTTCCATAGCACGTTTTCTGAATGGAATGGAAGAATTGTTTCTTATACATTATTACAGACACAAAGGGACTCTTTGTATCATCTCACCAATTTCATATTTCCATACTGTTTCTTTACTTTTGTTCTTTACTATTACTGTAATTCAAATTTAAGCGAACATGCAATCCATCATGCGAGAACTCTCACAGTAGAATAGACTTTTTTTTCTTCTTCGTAATATTATCAAATATTCTCCATGACTCACTAGAGCTGGAGTTAAGGTTATGTCTTATGTTGTCTGTTAGCCAGAAATAGGCTCTGTTTCAGGAGATGGATGAGGATGAAATCTGCTATGGATTTTGCAGTAATGATTGTTCTTACTTGTAGGGCACTCAGAATTGATAGGTAGCAATAAAAAATTCCAAAGGTCAGTAAAAGAAGAAAGGCACATGGAATGGATGTGGTATTTTCTACATTTCTAACGACTGTACCCATGAGGTTTTTATAGGGGCAATCTAAAAATAAACTCTATATTTTTATTTATTTTGTTATTGTTTTTAATCTGAAAATATCTTAACTAGTACCTAGTACTATATCCATACAGTTATAGAATCATAGAATTATTAGAGTTGGAAGGGATCTTAAAGATCATCTAGTTCCAATGCCCCTGCCATGTGCAGGAGCACCTTCTACTAGACCAGGTTGCCCAAAGCCCCATCAAACTTCACCTTGAACACTTCCCTGGAGTGGGCATCCACAACTTCTCTGGGCAACTTGTTCCATTGTCTCACCACCCTCACAGTAAAGAATTTCTTCTTGATATCTAATCTAAATATACAATCTGTCAGTTTAAAACCACTACACCTCATCCTATCACTACACTCCCTCCTAAAGAGTCCCTCCCCATCTCTCCTGTAGGCCCCAGAGCCTTCTCCCCTCTGCCTGTATTTGTGCCTGGGATTGCCATGACTAAGTGCAGGACCTTGCACTTGGCCACCTTGAACTTCATGAGGTTTGCACAGGCCCACCTCTCAAGTTTGTCAAGGTTCTCCTGGATGGCATCCCTTCCCTCCAGCGTATCGACCACAGCACACAGTCTCTTGTCATCGGCAAACTTGCTGAGGGTACACTGAATCCCACTGTCCATGTCTCCAACAAAGATGTTAAGCAACACTGGTCCCAGTACCAATCCCTGGGAAAAGTAGTTCATTACATGGACATCAAGCTGTTGACTGTTACTCTTTGATTACAGCCAACCAGCCAATTCCTTATCCCCAAGTAGTCCATCCATCAAATCCATGTGTTTCCAATTTAGAGACAAGGATGTCATGCAGTACAGCATCAAATGCTTTGCACAAGTCCACATAGATGATGTCAGTTACTCCTCACTTATCCACCAATGCTGGAAACGTATTTTAGAAGGCCACCAAATTTGTCAGGCAGAATTTGCCCTTGGTGAAGCAATGTTGGCTGTCCTCTCCTTATTTTCATGTGTCTTAGCAGAGTTTCCAGGTGGATCTGCTCCATGATCTTGCTGGGCACAGAAGAGAGACTGACTGGCCTGTAGTTCCCTAGGCTTTTCTTTTCTACCATTTTTGAAAATGGGGGCTATGTTTGCCCTTTTCTAGTCAGCAGGAGCTTCACTGGACTACCAGGACTTCCTGGTTCTCAAATATGATGGATGGTGGTTTGACAACTTCATTCTCCAGCTCCCTCAGGACCCATGGATGAATCTCATCAGGTCCCATGGATTTGTGCACCTTCAGGTTCCTGAGATGGTCTCAAACCTGGTCTTTTCCTGCATTCTTCTAGTCCCTGCCTTTGCCTTCTGCAACATGATGTAGCTAGAGCCCTTGCCATTGAAGACCAAGGCAAAAGGGTCATTGACTACCTCAGCCTTCTCCATATCCTGGGTAACCAGGTCTCCTGTTTCCTTTTGGATGCAGCTCCATTTTCCCTAGACTTCCTGTTGGCACTGACATACCTATATAAGTTTTTCTTGTTGCTGTTGACATCCCTGGTCAGATTTAACTCTACCTGGGCTTTAGCTTTCCTATCCTGATCACTGACTCCTTGGACAATTTCTCTGTATTCCTCCCAGCCTACCTGTCCTTGGAAGAGGTGATCCTTGAATATTAACCTACTTTCTTTGGCCTTTCTTCCCTCCAGGGCTATATTCCACCGTACTGTACAAAGTAGATCCCTGAAGAGGCCAAATTATGCTCTTCTGAAATCCAGGGTAGCAAGTTTACTATGTGCCCTCCTCACTTCCCTAGGGATCTTGAAGTCCACCATCTCACAGTGACTGTAGCCAAGGCTGCTCTTGAGCTTTATTTTCCTTACCAGCCCCTCTTTCTTGGTTAGAATGAGGTCCAGCATGACATCTCTCCTTCTTTGCAGCTCTGTCACTTGCAGACAGAACTTATTCCAGGAACCTCCTGGATTGCTTATGTTGTGTTATATTGTCCCTCCAACAGATATCAGTATGACTGAAGTCTTCCATGAGGACCAGGGTTTGTGAACATGATGTTGCTCACTTCCCTTTCTCTGACAAGTGGCCCTCATCAGCACCCAGTACACCAGGTTTCTCAAAGCGAGTCCTGTGGTCTAAGTAGACAAACCTCTGCCTATGGCACCAGTCTTGTAGCCATTTGTTGATTTACCACATTCGTTTGGCCCTATCAGCTGCCTTCCTTATGATCAGGAGGAGTGATGAAAAAGCTACCTGCATTCCAGAGTCCCTGACTGCTGCTGCCAGGGGTCTATAATCCTCCTTGATATTCCTCAGGCTGCTTCTGCCAGTATCACTGTTGCCCATGTGAAACAACAGCACCAGACAATCGTCAGTGGACTGTACTTGGTAGTCTCTCTGTGATGTCCCTGGTACAAGCCCCCAGTGAGCAGTACACCTCTCTAGAGAGTGTGTCAGGTTGGCAAACGGGTGCCTCCATACCTCTCAGAAGAGAGTTGCCTACTTCTATCACCTGTCTCCTTTTCTTAGTTGAGCTGGTTGTTATACAGGGAGCAGTTCAAGTTGCTGTACTCAGATCCAGTGCATCATCCTGATGCAGTAGGTCTTACCTCGTCGTTCTGCAGAGCTGTGAAATGGTTTTGCAAGGGCGGAAGTTAATGGTTTACAGTTGATGTCTTTGTCTGTTACCGCTCTTAACAGAACTTATTTAACATTGTAAAAATCTTTTTACTTCAAATGCCTTACGTCTGAAATGTTACGCAGAATGTAGATTTTCAGATGGACCATAAAACAAAGCTTAAATATGTACCTACAATAAATATTAATTAATGTGATCTTATTTGAAAACATATACATTTAATTAAGAAGTTTGAATAATTAAAAAATAATTATATTTCTTCTGTATTTTTTTCTTCCATAAATGTACTATTTCCAGAGTTTGAGGTTTTGGTGTGATCTCTTCTCACATACATATCTCAAAATATTTTCTTTGAGCTAAAATAGCACTGTAGACAACTCTAGTCTTATGCTGTGTATATTATCCTCCCATCTTGAAATATGTTGTGTTATTAATTTTTTTATTATTATTATAAAATCTAATCTATGACATAAGGATGAATAAAACAGGATGAGATTGTTTGCCTTTTTTTTGTTTCCACATGTACTGAACTGGGCAAAAAGATTTCCCACAGAAAATTCTCTAACCTACTTTCAAGTCATGCTTTTATATGTAGTATAGATTCATTTAAATAAGAAAGCAATAACCATTTGGAGCACTTCCTTTTCTGGTAAGGAAAGAAGAGCATCTGTAGTTTCAAAAGCAAAGATTCTTTTTTAATTTAGTATTTCAGTCTGGCAGCCAATGGACCAGCATATTGATATTATAGCTCTCGCTATTGACCTAGAAGAAAAATCGATGCTCAAATAAATAAGGGTCAATTAGGGGTTGCAATACATGCAAAGAATATTTAAAATGGATTGAATATACTTCACCTGATGTGTATTTGAAGTCCTGCTGTTTAACAGCAATATAATCTACTGCATGTGCTGTACACCTGAGGTACATTGTGCTTTCCACGAACAAGTACAAGCCTTTGAACAAGTAACCCTTAGTTCCTCTATTGTAAGCAAAAATGATGACTCTTAATTGCTAGATGTGAAAATGTACTATGGCAATGCAGGAATTCATGGGCAAAGGTAAAAATAAATAAAATTATTATACTTGTAAACCGTATCATCAGATAACCCATAGATCTTTAGAAGTATTCTTTTCTTGGCTTCGGAGACATATATATAAGAAGGGAAAGATAAAAGGTAGGGGAATGTTGAGGCCAAAGGGCAATAGGTTATAGAGGATCAGAAGCTGAGGGTTCATTTGAAGACAGCTGCTGAATAAAATAACTCTTCTGTTACACACAGAGATAGAATTGATACAGCTCTTAAACTACAGATGATAAAAAAAATGATCCGTGGATTGTTGAAAGCATAGTAATAACTTTGGGATTTTTTGTTTCACTTATGTTATCTGCTGTTCTCTGTTTTCTCTGATATAAACTTTCTATTAAAAATAAATGTCAAATAACCTTTTAAAAGATATTGCCAATGCCATTCTTATTCTCATAATAGTTCCTCTTTGCATTACAAAAGAATGTGGGAAAGCTATCAGTTGATAGTAATCAGTTTCAACAAATACATCATCTGATGAGAGATGTGCTGTAAAGTATGTACCCATTATCCTCAGATTTCTTATAATTTGTTTCCTTAAAGCAGTTGTCTTTTTCTATCAGAGGCAAAGGCGTAAGAGGAAAAATATTGATGCTTGTTTCTCAGTGTTATTGCACTTCAGATAGTCATTCATGTCCTTAATGGTTTCTAGTACCATTTTGCATTTAAGGTAACATTGCACAACACTTGATATAGTGAAGATTCAGACTTGTGCAGTCTAAGCTCTAACATTCTGTGACAGAAAAGTTTTATCTGCTATTTATCACAAAGGACATGCCGTGCTTCATCTTCAAATCATGTAAGTGACAATAAGGAGCAAAGGACAAAAGAAAAACTTGTGCCATGCTTTGCAAATGTGCTGATGTTGCATGGAGAGATGAGAGAATGTTAAAAAGATAAGCATTATTTAACATCAGCTGTTGCAGCAAGACAAGCATGATCACTCAGTAAACAAACAAAAAAGGTATGTTTAAAGAATCTTTCTGCAAAGCAGAGAGGCTGTGCTGTCTCTAGATATAGTAAAGTGAAACTATCGCTAGCTGTAGTAATGAAAAAATCTTTTCTGCATGGTTGCTGCAGTGAGTGTGGATCACTGCTCTGAGAGGTCATACAACTTCTTTAATGCTTCATGAATTTTAGCTGCATCAGCAGCAGAAATTTTTATCTCGGTGAGTAGCAGATCATTCTTAGCAACCTGTAATAGAAGGAATATTAGCCATTCAGCTGTTGTAAAGACAAATGCTGTAGTAGGCAACATTTTCAAAAGTAGGTGATCTAGTTCATACTTAAGGACTTAACTAACTTTTAATATCTAAATATGAAACTAAAAAACAAAGAATAAAAATGCAAATTTGAAGATTTTAGTCACTATCAGTGGCACTTCTCTGGTTAATCTTTGACAGTCTTTAAGGTAAAATATTCTTGTCTAAAATAGTGTTGTTTCTTTATTACTATTGAAAAGCTCTTGTTGCCACATTCATTTAAAAAAATAAAAATTATAACACTAATAGTATCTCATACCTTCTGAGAAAAAGGGTTCTTAAAAGTATCTTTGGCTATCACATGCAAATGATTCCCTGTACAATAGCTCAATAAATTGCTTCCCTATTCCAATAGCTCAATACATTATTTTTCACCTCTTAACACTGAGTTTTTTATACATAGGACATTAGCTCATTTCAGATTACTTTATTATAATATCTTAGGTAGATAATTCCTTTCAGTGTTGGCATTTCACTTTACAGATAAGGAAACTTATTGCTACTTTGGTTTAATTAGTTCTGACAAGAAAAAGAAACTGCTGCTTCTCAGTAAAAGGTAAGATACTATAAAAAATATGACATGTTAGCAAAGTTGATAGAGTATATAAATGAACTTTAGACATGAAAACTTAGAAACTGTATTAACAGCCTGATTGAATATTGTATGGGAATTCAAGGAAACATTTTAGGAAATAAAAAATACTATTTGCTTTGGAATATTAACTTTAAGTACATTAGTAGTAAGTCAAAAGCTCATTTTTGATGATAGTTGTTGGATGGCTGACTACAGGAATAGCTGCCTGCAGTGCACATAGATCTTTTGTGTAAGAGCTATTTTGAAATATTGGGCAAGTAGACCTAGACTGATTCTTTTGATAAATGGAGTATAGCTCCAGATTTTAAGAATTGTATTTTAAATAGTTTTTCTTGTGAATATTTTGGAACCATCACTGTGGAACTAATCAATGACAATAAAATTTTACTTGGTGTTGCTAAATGGTCTGAGAATAATAGTATCTGTTGTGTTGCAGTTCTTCATATGTTACATTTTGGGTTTGAACAAGTGATTATATAACCGCTGATGAACCGATTAAAAAGTTAAACTACTACAATAATGATTTACATCTTTTTAAATCATAAATAATTTACATTAATTGAGAGCTCTTGTGCAGGAAGCAACGGAAATAAAGTCTCACTAATGATCCTCTTAATGTCACCTCCTCTGGAGCTGAAGTTGGACACCATTACATAAAAGATAATAACATTACACAAAATACCATTACACAATACATAAGAGCTTTTTGCTGTTGGGATCCTGCCCAAGATGAGGATCAGTTCCTTGAGAAGATCACCAATGCAATTTGTTGGTAATATGGAGAAAAATGTCCTATGGCAGAATTAACTCCAGATGCATTTATTTTTTTTTAGCTTAATCCTGAGAATTCCAGGCTTTATATCTAGTATAAAGTAGACTTTAAAGATGACTTCCTAGTCCTGGGGTTTTGCCTTGTAAACCTTTGCTCTTGACATACATGGAGCAGCCTTAGAGTTCCTCAACACTACTGCTGCTTGTGAACAACTCTGAGTCGTCATTCTGCTGACTAGAGGCTGATAGTGATACAGGGAAGTTTAATTTTGTCCTTTTTCCTCATAATGTACTGTGTAGTGAAGACTGGAGTCAAATTAGCAGTTTTAAGGTAGTTCCATATAGACTTAAAAATCTTGAAGTGATATTGAAATTCTTAGATGATTTTAAAATCATATTCATATCTCCACTACACTGCAAATAAATTAATGAAGCGGGCTTTTAATTTTTATTTTTTTGTAGCGATTTTTCTTTAAATACATGGACTGAGCCTGGCTGAGATGAGCTTATCTTCTTCATAACAGCCAGTAGGTTTTGAATCATGAATAAAAGAGTGTTGATAGCACACCAATGCTGTAGCTATTGCATATTTTTCACAGCACAAAAGCCGCCTTTGTTTCTTGCTCTGTTCCCCTATAGAGTGAGCTATGGGTGAGCAAGAACTTGGGAGGAGACACATCTAGGACAGCTGAACTGAAATGAACAAAGGGATGTCCCATGACATATAACAACATGCTCAGCTATAAAAACCAGGGCGCAGTTTTTCAAAAGTAGCTGTTTCTCAGAGACTACTGGTAGGAGATGGCCTTTGCATAACTTCTCCTCTCTCTCTTCCCCCTCCCCATCCCTGCTCACTTATTAAACTGTCTCTGTCTCTACCCACATATCCACAAGTTATTTTTGCTTTTGCTTCCCCATACCACTAGACTCAGGGGAAGGAATGTGTGTGCAACCAGCAGGTGAGTGCTTGGCTGCTGGTTGGGATCAGCCCGCCACAACACAAAAGACTTCTTAATCAAAGTCACTTCAGACACACACTAGTTACTTAACACATCCTTTTCTGCAATTTTGACTTGAATGACAATATTAAAATAATATTAGTTTTGAACAGACATGAAAGCTTATTAGAACTTGCACAGCATATTGATACTACAGTTCAGTCCTTCAAGGTATACCAGTAGCCATAGGACTTATAGCAAACCTAATTTGTCTTGAGAAAACAAACTTTTAGTATAGTGCCATATGCAAACTTAGAATATTATTCTCTAAAGTCACATAACTACTCCTCTGATGACTGAAGTATTAAAACAGCACCAAACATTAGACATCTGTGGAAACAGATGTTTTAGAATGTTTTCAAATGTTTGCTATTTTAATTACTGTGTTAATCTTAAAATGCGTTTTTCATAGAATCATAGAATTTCCTAGGTTGGAAGGGACCTTTCAGACTATCTAGTCCAACCCATCAACCTAAAACTGACAAAAAACACCACTAAACCCTATCACTAAGCACTATGTCTACCTGTCTTTTGAATACCTCCATGGATGGTGACTCAATCACTTCCCTGGGCAGCCTGTTCCAAGGCTTAATAAACCTTTCAGTGTAAAAAAAGTTCCTAATGTTCAGTCTAAACCTCCCCTGGTGCAACTTGAGGCTGCTTCCTCTTGTCTTATCACCTGTTAACTGGGAGAAGAGACTTACCTCCATCTCTCTACAACCTCCCTTCAGGAGGATTTTTATAATCTTTTGAAAAACATGTTAAATAAAAATTAGATAACAAGAGGTCAAGTGTTCCACGGTACTGTTTTTGTGATACTTGGACATGCCTGTTTGGTAGAAGTAAACTCACTATACAGTGGGCCTTAGTGGAACTCATCTATTGTTCATTTTGGGATCTTCTATTTTGGAAAAACGCAATCAGTCCTTTAAGCTGATGTTACAGTTCTGTTTGGAAGGGGAAAAGAAAATAACGGGATTTTTCCGTCATTCCCAGGAAGATCATAGAATCATAGAATTGTCTAGGCTGGTAGGGACCTTTAAGATCAATTGAGCATTTGAGAGAGAGATATATCATGATGATATATATATGATGATATATTAAACCTTCTTCCTAGAGCTTGTGAAGTCATTAATATGACGTGGGAAAAACAAAAACTTTCATAAAACATAGTACTAGTCTGCTGCTCACTTTTTTTTTGGTGATGTCAAGAAATTTGATTTTTTTCTTAAAGTTCCCTAACTTTTGATTTTTTCTGTTAAAAAGAACATGCATTTCCAACTATAAAGTTTCTAGTTCTCTTCTTTACATATTTACATGTATGTAGACATATTTATTATTTCTGTAGACTGAAGTTATGATTTGGGTAGGACTGGTTTGATTTCTTAAATATTCAAGCTGGTCATATTACCTTCAGCATTTATATATTTCTTGCACTGTGTGACCTGTAAGGAAGTCCTCTAGGACAAAACACAGATTTTTCTTTGCCTGTGTTACTAGTAATCATTAGGAAGGAAAATACTAAGAACAATTCAAGTTTTATAAATCATGGAATCACGGAATTGTCAGAGTTGGAAGGGACCTCTAGAGGTCATCTAGTCAATGTATTGACTAGATATATCGAAATATCAACAAAAAACCACCTTTTCTGTCAAATGTTTGGGTTTTTTTTTATTTCTAGGGTAGAGACATATAAAGACAGAAACAACATGAAACACAATGGAGATGGGGCTGGAAATGGAAGGAAGCATAGTTAAAGTGAATTTCAGTGGAATTTTCAGATGTTAAAGTAGCTTACAAATACACTTTTCAACAGAATAGAATCATTATATAAAGATTATTATTACATAAAGAAGAGGAGATTTTATAGCGAATTCCAGTCCAATCCATAGCTTGTACCAATATTTTTCCCACAAGGGCGCCAGCATTGGTTTTAATCAATTTAATTAAAAATATGGACTTGGGTGGCCAGAACTTTAATCCAGATTGACAGAGGAAGCAAATTATAATGCTACTTGAAGCAATTTTTTGAATGCTGTGTTCCCAGGCAAGCAGTTAAGGTTAATGAGCTTAGGAAAATCAGGTAACAGGGGAGGAAAGAGATTTGTTTTTCAGAATCTCTCTTGTTTTCTGAGCAGCTGTACTTCCTTGAATCAGTTCAAGTGACTTAGTTTCTAGGGGAGGGAGTACTGCCAAACAGGAAAGTGGATCAGGCAGATACATAGTGAGTTACTTTCAGCACACCATTATTGCCTGTTTCCTCAGAGAAAAAAAAAAATGGATCCGTCACACCTGTGTACCTACTCAGTGGTGTTCTGGGACTTGAGGCTTGGAAAGCTGGAGACATGTTATGGTAGACTGAAGCCTGGGACTTTAACTTGGGTAATTGGTTCATTTATTGGTAGTGTTTAATTAAATGCTTACACTCAAGGTATTGTTCATCTGCTGTAATTTATTTCAGAGGCAGCGAGCCTCGAAAATGCAGTCTGACATCCCATGAAAACTTGACATCTAACAAAAAATGTGTAAGCTAACAAACTCTGGACTGGTGTCAGAAATGTGGAAGGCTTCTTCTATCTAGTAGTTTGGGAGGAATAGTTCTTTACCTGCTCTATATATGTCACCTTTGGCAATAGTTTGGAAATTGCAATCAGGATTTTTGGACATTTTATAAGGGCTGATAACAACTGTTTCAGTCTTTTTGATCATGCTTTGAAATATGCTTGACTCTAATCCTTGCATAGTAAAAGTGAGCAGGTGGACAGAGTATTTCTTTCTGATTTTTCCCCCCCTTGTTCAAGTCCATTGTTATATAATAGGTAAATAGGATGAATTGCTATTTTTATTTCTTGGCTTTGTAGACTGGCTTCCAAATTTTGTGGGGAATAACACCAGGATAGTTCTGCAAGTCCCAAAATAAACCAGAGCAAACAGTAAAGAGGCTTATTACAGAGTTCAGTAATATTAAAAAAATACATGTGTGATAGATGATGATCTGGTATACCAACTCATACTTTCAGTAACTCATAAGAAAATAATAAAATTACTAAGGAAGAAATTAACTACTTTGAACTTAAGACCAGAAAAGATGGACAAAACTTTCCTGCAGCAAATTCCCGCTTTTTTTTTTTTTTTTATCCAGCAAAATGAAATAAAATAAGCAGTCTAAAAAAAATCTCTAAATGAGCAAGCACCTTTTACGTTACAGGAGACTTTTGATTTGGGAAAAAAAAACAAACGAACACCAGAACTTAATTTTTCTGTATTGTTGCAAACTCCATGAAAAAATTTACCCTAATTCTAATCTGGAATATACCATACATATCACTTCAATTTTTCTAAATTAGTTTACATAAGTGTTCTACATCTTGGTCTCAGCTGGATATCCTAAAACAGTAGACATTTCCTCATGTGAGCCAAATCTGTCTCCTATGTATATAATTATAAAGGTGATAAATGTTTAATAACCATTTTCTTCTAAGTCACTTATTTAACAAGGGTTTGTGGCATGTCAATATTCCCTCTAAAATTTGAGAATTACTTTGTGAATAGATGCTTTAGTGTAAGACATGTGTTGCAAGAGCAAATTCTTTTGTATGGCAGTGTTTCAACAGATATGAAATAGAAAACATTAAAATAAAAAAATATCATTAAAAATATAATTATGTCTCTGGGTTTGTTATTTTTTGGTTGGTAACATCTGTTGTGGGTTTGTTTTTTTCCTTTTATATGTGGTAAAAAAGGTATAAACATGTATCTATTTCACAATGCAAGGAGGTGTAGAGCACTTTGTGTTCTTCTGATACAGGTGTTGATGGCAGTATGAGGTTTCTAACTCGGTTTGCCAGCTGAGTCACTGGCAAATGGATCCTTTCTCCTTCTGAGTCTCATAGGATCAACGCACTCTAATGACCTCTAGAAGAGTGAGTGGAAGAGTGATTAAAGATATCAGAGAATTCTTATTTGATCACAAAATATTGAATGTTTTTGACTCAGGTTTCTTCATATTGAATTAATATGTGGCTGAATTTTCTAACATTGAAAGCAAAATTGAGAGCAGTGTAATCAATGGCATTATAGTAACACAAATAAATAATGAGAGTGTTCCTCTTGTTCCTGTCCTCCCACACTGCAATCTTAAACTTTATTACAGTCCATGATCTTAAAAAAATGTAATCTCCCTTTTTCTTCTGTTGAATAAGTTTAAATGTATCTCACCTCTCATCAAGTGTGTATTTTTAATAAATGGACATGCAGCTACCACTATCAACATAGCTAGTTGATACAACTGAAATCCAAGATATCAGAGTGCAAAAATACTTCTGATCAAGCACAGTAATTTTTGTTTTCACATTCTAAATATTTTAATCACTGTAATAAGCGTCTCTAAGCACATAGTTATAGAACAGACTGAAATAGCTTTAAATCTCTGTTTGTGTAAATAAGGCCTTAATCAGTTCCGTACTCATTTTAGGCTACATGTGCATTATAATTGTCTAAGTACATTCAGTAAATAGAGTAAGACCCTTTGGGAAATAGTCAGGCAAATGTCACCCTTGTCTTCAAAAAAAAAGCAAGAAAGAAGACCCAGGGAACCACAGGCCAGCCAGCATAACCTCAGTCCTAATAAGATTTTGGACTATGTCTAGGGACATGAAGGAAAGATGGAGTTTGGGAACAGTCAGCATGAATCTACTAGGGACATACAGTGCCTGATGAACCCAACAGTTTTCTGTAATGAGATGACATACTAGTGAATAAGGGGAGAACGTTGGATGATGATTTTAGAACTGGAGAAAATTATACATAAAGAAAACTCCATGCATTTGTTTTAAATTTTAGTAAAACACTGTTAAATCCTTGATCGACTAAACATTATTATTACAACGGAAAAATAAACTATTTTCTTATAAAAAAATTTCCCCATCATATCCAAATTCAGATTTTAACTGATATTTACGTAACAATATGAAAATATTCCAACATAACTATACAATATAAGTTTGCTCTAATATTCCTCTTTTGATTTGTTTACTCACTCATGTTTTTATAGTGGACAGTTATTGGGACAATATGCATTCCTTTTAATTTTTAAATGCAAACTAGATTCAAATTGCCTTCATAAAACTATTGAATATCAATTTAAACTGATATTAATCTACCTAGGTTATTCATTTTCTTCCTTGAATGTTCAGAAATCCTTTAATTCTGACCTTTGAAATAAGAAATAATTTATAACAATTTTTATTTAAGATGTGTTGACTAAAGTAAAGCATGATTTGTTTATTAATGATATGAAGCATCCACAGTTCAAGGGAAGTTCTGTTATGGCCCCCTGGTGCACCATTTAAAATGCATATCGATCTGGAAGATTAGAGAAACAATCAGAGAGCTTTACAGAGTCATAGTCTTCATTAGGATAGAAAGCATTATTAATGATATGCTACTTTATTTGCTCTTTCACTTACTCCTCTGATCTTCATGCAATGCTGAAAAGGTCAGTTTTAACGCAAAGCTACCTTGAAAAATTTAGGGGATATGCGTAGATGGGTGGGGATGCTGATGTGAACAGCCAAAATATTTAGAAGGGAAAAAATACTGAACAGAAGAAAAGGTCTGTGAAAAATACTAGCAAAGAAATTGCCTGTCATCCTGGGAGCTGTGAGCCTGGGAACTAGGCCTGGGAACCAGAAACAGCCTTGAAAAGTGCAGGTGGAATCTTTGTGGTACAACTGGGTTCCTAGAAATAAGAGACAACCTGAGATACCATCAATAAGATTAAAACCAAAAAAACTGTGATGACAATTTATCATGCGAAAAAGTGGAAACAGTCTGGGAAAAGAAAATTTGTCTGAAAGAACAGAAAACATCATAATTTATTGTCTGATACGGGTGAAAAGTAGAAATTAACAGCATCTTTTTCCTGCTCAAAGTGGTGACATTATGTTTTTGTGATTTAAAAGGAACTTAATTTTTATCCAAAATGAAGCTTCTCTCTGATAATTTTCCATGCTGCAGATACTTTTCCTTTCCTGAAGAGGATGAATTTCACATGAGATTTTTATAAGATTCTGTGATGCAAATCATCTTTGAAGTTAGACTGAAGTCTGGTATTTTAATGGTCCCTCTCTGGGCCCACTTCTGGGGCCAATCTGCTTTGTCCTCCAACCTCTGGGGTGGTTGGGTCCCCCTCTGCCATCGATTTTTCCTCCCCATTAGGGTGCTTTGGCCTCTTGTGACATCTAATTTTCTTGATACTGGTATTATATATCCATATAAATGATCTCCTATAAGCATATCTGCTGCTGTGTGGTTGTAAGTTGCTTCATTAATGTTGAGTTTGTAGTAACCTGTAATTGTATACCTACACAGTTGTTGCTGTTATTGGTTATTGCTATATAATTTTGTGCATTATTAACTGCTGTCGTACTATTGATTGATTAATAACAGTAATTTGTAATAGCTTTGGATATATTGTCTTTATTAATCATAGGTATAGTTGCTAGGGGTTATTTTTGTGATAATTTACTTGATAGAGAGTTTTGTGGCAATCTGTAATAAAGTAAAGAAGGTTAGAGGATAGATGCCTCCATGTTCATGTGTATTACAGAATCATATGAACTCCTGGTTGCAATCTCTGTATACTTGCATACTTGGTCACCCACTAAGTCATGACAGATGCAATGGGAAACAGACAGAATACTGCTTTTTTCCTGAACTTCAGATTGGAATTCCTTACCTAGGGAAATTAAGGAAGATGAAAATTTTAGCAACTGATTCACAGAAAATACTTCTGTGTGGTTATACCTGTCAATGATTTACTGGTTCTGACTTTCAAAACCATAAGCTGCTAAAAGGGCTTAAAAGACTTGTTGTAAATGTTTTCAGAAAGTTTTATACTGCTTTAAAAGGAATTACTCAACAGAGGATTCATTTGGGGAATAAAATAGATTTTAACAGTTATCATCTGTTTCCTTTAATATTTACAATAAGAAGAGTTTAAATTGTAATAGAGCAGTGACATGCAACCTACCTAGATGATCCAGCTGCAGCATTGTGTCAGACTGTAAGCAGCAGAAAAACAAAGCTTGCTCATGAAATGCAAGGTAAGCAGAAGAAATAACTGCCATTTTAGGAGGGGATTGCATCTGTTACCTCCAAAAAAATGATAAAAGTGGTTCTTATTTCAACTTTGCGGTAGTTAAAACTACATCCAGAGCTGAAATAACAGGTGTAAATGGTAAGAAAAAAGGGAATAGTTGTGTCCTTAAAGGAAAGCAATTATCTGGAACTTTGTACTTTTTTTACTGAGGATTTTCAATTTTCAGGTAAGGAATACAAAAATTAGAAATAAAAGTAACTCAATATGGACGTTTTTAGTAGACAGAATGATAAAAATTACAAATGTGACTTGATATTTGGCTATACAAGAAATAAATTAATAGTTTTTCTTTAAAAGGTTCTTTACTAGATACCTGCTATTTTTTGCCCTTTTTTTTTTTTTTTTTCCCCCCATAAAGGGCTTTGGTTATTTTTTTCTTCATTTTTTCATTTGTTTATCTCAGATTGGAAGATGACTAAATATGGATAGAACTGAATATAAATAAGAATTTTCAGAAGTCTGCATTTACATGAAAAATTTGAAAAAGTATATGAAACAATGAGATGCTTATCTTTGCAGGGCTTAACTAGCTCTTTAAATTTTATTAATATTATAAGTTTTGTGCTTTGTTAATGTTGTGTAAAAGTCTGTGACTCATTTCTAAACTTACCACTGGAACTTGAGGGTCTGGTTCCAGTCTTCAAAGAATGTCCAATTTAGGACTGAAATCATTTTATTGAGAAAGCCGCTGCATAGAATCCAGCATCTAACAAAAGCCCCCCAGACCCCTTTCTGCAGGGCTGCACTCCAGTTTCTTTTCCCCCATTATATGCATACATAGAGGATTACACCAACCTAGGTGGGGAATCCAGCATTTGTCCTTGTTAAACTTCATAGAGTTGGTGATTGCCCAGCACTCTATCAAGATCTCTCTGTAAGACCTCGCTACCCTTGAAGGAATAGAGTTCCTCCTAATTTGGTATCATTGGCAAACTTAGTTTGTGTACACTCAACTGCTGTGTTGTGTAAAACTCAACACCGTGTCCAGGTCATTGACAAAAACATTGAAGAAAACTGGCCCTAAAACTGAGCCCTGGGCCTCAGTTGCCACCAGCCAGGTGTTACTCCATTTGCTACAACTCTTTGAGCCTGACCCTTCAGCCAATTATTCACTCATCATAGTGTTTACATGTCTATCTGTATGCTGGGCATTTTGTCCAGGATACTCTGAGACACAGTACTAAAAACTTTGCTAAAAGCCCTTAAAACCACCACCCCACATATCCACTGCCTTCCTTTCATCTACTATATGGGTAACCTTGTCATAAAAGGATATTAAGTTAGTAATACTTAACTTTCCTTTTATGAATGCATGTTAGCTTTGACCAATGACTGCATTGTCTTTAAAGTGTTTTTTCAGTAACTCCCAGAATAACCTTTCACATAATTCTACCAGCCACTGAAGTGAGACTGACAGGCTTATAATTACCAGGGTCTTCCTTCTTGCTCTTCTTGAAAATTAGAATAATATTTGCTAGCTTCCAATTGACTGGGACCTCTCCAGATTCCCAAGACCATTGATAAATAACCGAGACAAGTCTCACAACAACATAGGCCAGCTTCTTCAGCCCTCCCGAATGAATTCCATTGGGTTGCATAGACTTATGTGTCTTCAGTTGCAGCAGTAAATCCTGCACAAGTTCAAAGTCAATTGAGACTGTATCACTCCCCCGGTCACAGTCCTTCAACCCAGGGCTCCGGAAGTCCCAGAGCCCATCGTTGGCTTTAAAGACAGAGGTGAAGAAGACATTAAATGTTTCTGTTTGAAATTCTGAACAAAACAATGTTCTGCACTTATAAGCTAGATATCTGGAGTAGGCAGTGGCTTGTATAGGTACATAGAATATAGTGACATCAGACACCTGCAGTTTTGTAACTCAGTTGCTGCACTAGTAAGCAGTTTTGTCAGCAGCTACAAAAAGGCATGGCTAAAGCCCCCCAGCAGCTTCAGAAAGAAAATGGAGAAAAGAGCAATATGTCAAGATTGCACAGCTCTTTCAAGGGGGACATAATTTGGAATAGTTTATTTTTAGGATCTCAGAACAAGCATGACTGGATGAAGAATGTCTATGGATAAGAAATGTGTGTGTGAGAAGGACCTCTGTTTCTCAACATATTGTAATTCAGTTACCAGAAGGAACAAAAAGGGTAAAGAAAAGCAGAACTCACGTCTGTTCTGATGTCCTTTGCCATATGCAAGCTCACTGCTCAGGAAGTTAATATCAAATCAAACACCCACTCAAATGGGTGTAACAAATCACCAATCAGTCTGTTGCAGAAATCATAGAATCATAGAATAGTTACAGTTGGAAAGCACCTTGAAGATCATCTAGTTCCAACCCCCCTGCCATTGGCAGGGACACCTTCCAGTAGACTAGGTTGCTCAAAGCCCCATCTAACCTGGCCTTCAACACTTCCAGGGATGGGGCATCCATAACTTCCCCGGGAACCTGTTCCATTGTTTCACCACTATCATAGTAAAGAATTTCTTCCTAATATCTAAACTAAATCTACCCTCTTTCAGTTTAAAACCTTTACTCCTTGTCCTCATAAAGAGTCCCTCCCCATATCTCCTGTAGGCCCCCTTTAAGTACTGGAAGGCCGCTATAAGGTCTTCACTGAGACTTCAGTTCTCCAGGTTGAACAACCCCAGGTCTCTCAGCCTGTCTTCATAATGTGTTCCAGCTTCTGATCAGCTTCGTGGCCCTACGCTACACTCTCTCCGATAGGTCCATGTGCTTCTTATGTTGGGGCATTCAGAGCTGGATGCAGTACTCTGGGTGGGATCTCACAGGGGCAGAGTAGAGAGGGAGGAAAACCTCCCTTGACGTGCCGACCACACTTGATGCAGCCCAGGATGCAGTTGACTTTTTGGACTGCAAGCGTACATTGCTGGCTCATGTTGAGCTTTTCATCACCAATACCTTCAAGTCCTTCTCCTCAGGCCTGCCCTCAAATCATTCTCCACCCAGGGATTGCTGCAACCCAGGTGCAGGGCCTTCCACTCAACCTGGTTGAACTTCATGAGGTTTGCATGGATCCCCCTCTCAAGCCTGTCTAGGTCCCTCTGGATGGCATCCCTTCCCTCCAGCATGTCAACCATGCCACACAGTTTGGTGTCATCGGCAAACTTGCTGAGGATGCACCAATCTCAACATTCACATTGCTGACAAAGATGTTAAACAACATTGGTCCCAGTATTGACCGTTGAAGAACATCACTCATTACTACTCGCCACATGGACATCAAGCCACTCACTGCAACTCTTTTGAGTGTGGATACCAAATCAATTCCTTATCTACCAAGTGCTCTATCCAGCAAGTCCATGTCTCTCCAATATAGAAACCAGAATATTGTGCAGGACAGTGTCAAATGCTTCACACAAGTTCAGGTAGATGACATCCATTTCTCTTCCCTTATTCACCAATGCTGTAACCCTGTAGTAGAAGGCTACCATATTTGTCAGGCATGATTTTGTACATGATTTGTACTGTGTCAGGCACAGTACAAGAACATGAGGTTCGCGACCTCTTAAGGAACCTGAAGGTGCATAAGTCCATGGGACCTGATGAAATCCATCCACGGGTCCTGAAAGAGCTGGCAGATGAAGTTGCTAAGCCCCTCTCCATCATATTCAAGAAATCGTGGCAGTCTGGTGAAGTTCCCACTGATTGGAAAAAAGGGAACATAACTCCGATATTCAAAAAAGAAAACAAAGAAGACCCAGGGAACTACAGGCCGGTCAGTCTCATCTCTGTGCCTGGCAAGATCATGGAGCAGATCCTCCTAAAGTCTCTGCTAAGGCACATGGAAAATAAGGAGGTGATTGGAGACAGCCAACATGGCTTCACCAAGGGCAAATTGTGCCTGACAAATCTGGTGGCCTTTTATGATACTGCCACAGACTTGGTGGACAAGGGCAGAGCAACTGACGTCATCTACCTGGACTTATGCAAAGCATTTGACACTGTCCCACACAACATCCTGGTCTCAACATTGGAAACCCACGGATTTGATGGATGGACCACTCGGTGGATAAGGAGCTGGGTGGACGGCCGCACCCAAAGGGTGGCAGTCAACGTCTCAATGTCCAGGTGGAGGCCAGTAACAAGTGGTGTTCCACAGGGGTCGGTGTTGGGATCAGTACTACTTAACATCTTTGTTGGAGACATGGACAGTGGGACAGAGTGCACCCTCAGCAAGTTTGCTGATGGCACCAAGCTTGGTGGTGCAGTTGACACACTGGAGGGAAGGGATGCCATCCAGAGGGACCTGGACAGGCTGGAGAGGTGGGCCCGTGCAAATTGCATGAGGTTCAACCAAGCCAAGTGCAGGGTCCTGCACCTGGGACGTGGCAACCCCAGGCACAAATACAGGTTGGGTGGAGATTGGCTGGAGAGCAGCCCTGAGGAGAAGGACTTGGGAGTGCTTATGGATGAGAAGCTCAACATGAGCCGGCAGTGCGCGCTGGCAGCCCAGTAATGATAGGACAAGGGGAAACGGTTTTAAATTGGAAGAAAAAAGATTCAGATTAGATCTCAGGAAGAAATTGTTTACTCTGAGGGTGGTGAGACAGTGGAACAGGTTGCCCAGGGAAGTTGTGGATGCCCCATCCCTGGAAGTGTTCAAGGCCAGGCTGGATGTGGCCTTGAGCAACCTGCTCTAGTGGGAGGTGTCCCTGCCCATGGCAGGGGGGTTGGAACTAGATGATCTTTGAGGTCCCTTCCAACCCTAACCGTTCTATGATTCTATGATTCTATGATTTTCCTTTAGTGAAGCTATGCAGGCTGTCACCAATCACCTCCTTATTTTCTATGTGCCTTAGCAGAGTTTCCAGGAGGCTTTGCTCCATGATCTTGCTGGGCATAGAGGAGAGGCTGACCAGGCTTTAGTTCCCTGGGTTTTCCACTTTTTCTGTTTTAAAAATGTGGATCATGTTTCCTCTTTTCCAGGCAGTGAGAACTTCACCAGACTCTCACAACTTCTGAAATATGATGGATAGTGGCTTAGCGACTTCATCCGCCAGTTCCCTCAGAACCCGTGGATGTATCTCATCAAGTTCCTTGGACTTGTGCATCTTCAGGGTCCTTAGATGATCTCAAACCTGGTCTTCTCCTACAGTGGGCATTTCCTCATTCTCTTGGTCCCTGCCCTTGCCTTCTGCAATTTGCATGGTATGGCTAGAACACTCGCCAGTGAAGACCAAGGGAAAAAAAGTTGTTGAGTATCTCAGCCTTCTCCATACCCTGGGTATGTTCTGTTACTCAACAGAACTATTGCCCTGTACTTTAGGAATTGCCTGTCTCCAGGAAATTATTAAAGCTTTTATTTGTATGCCATTATTGGAGAGAGTTTCATATCTGAGCAATTTGGTATTAACCAGCTTCATGGATAGAAATATTTCTGTGACAGAAGATCATTCATCAATATAAAATCTTATAACGTATAGTTAAGGCAAATTTAATGATAGTGCAAGGTTCTCTACTGTACAGCAAATAGATCAATGTTTTTTTTTTTTTTCCTTTTTCTGGAAGACAAGCTAACTGTTCAGGTTGATTTATGTTTATTCTGTATTGGAATTCTGTTCACTGAAGACATCTCACTACTTGATCCTGTCTTTTTGCAAGGCATCATTTGTCCCACAGTTCTCGATAACCCCTTGTACATGGTGGTGTTTCAATAGAAGTCAGGGTCTCTGCTGGTAACTGGTCCTAAGACTGTGCCCACCTGTCTGCTCTCAGAGGTCTCAGTTTTGCTTTTTGACATTTGCAAAAAAATTATACTTTTTAATGTGACATTACAGGCAAAGCTACTGAGATACCGTATTTCAGAATTTCTCTTGAATTTTTTTTCCACTTTTAAACAGAACTAAAAGACAATAAGGATCAGTATGTGAGTAAAGAATTACTCATTTCTTAACTGATAGTGTTTAAATGATAAGGGACTGTTCCTACTTGAGCCCAACATTTAAATGAGCTATGGTATTCAGTTATTTTTAGTCCAAGGCAGAAAGGCAGCACATAACTTGCGTGAGGCAGGTGAAAAATTTGGAATGTAAATATAAAAACTGAAAAACTTTTTAGCGGAAATCTTACTTCTGAGTAAGACTCAGAAGTCTTAATTCTGGGGGAAACTGGGGGAAAAAATAAAAAAGGATCATTTTCTATTTATTTGAGACTAAGCAGTTGTGCATTGTGGATACAGATGTTTTTACCTTATTTCGATGTAAACGTGGAAATTAAAGCCTTTGTGCAAAGATTTGAAAGCTCTTAAAATTCATTTGGAGTTAATACTACTGCACTACTAATCTTTCTCTCTTTGCACATATTCTTAAGTGCTGTGCCAGGTGCTCTTCTCAAATATATTCAGGAGATTCAGTTTACATATATTATCCTCTCCCCTAAAAAAAAATTAAAAATTGTGAGTACACAATGACTTTTTCTCTACATAAGAGTGGAATTTTTGTATCATAATTCTTTTCTTTCTGCAGTACTACTTGGGAAATTTTTTTCTGACCAAGAATATAACATAGATGAGGACTGGACCTGGCCCACAGCAGTCAGACTTACATTCAGAATGAGACCTAAAATCAGCCTTTTTCCTGCAGTTCTTTCTTAATAACATAGACATTTTTTTTTCCTATTTCTGAGACTCTAATAAGTAGAAGAAAATCTTACATTTTGTCTCCAGTACAACTGAAAGATGTTATCTAAGAGTGCTTATATGGTTAGCTTATTATTATTACTACTATTTTCAAGAAAGAGAATGGTTCAGCTATAACTATATCATAATGGCCTGTGATCTGAGTGTCTTGGCCTTTATTGAAACAATCAGATAATATATTGGGAGTGATATTAATATTCCCAAGTGAAATTCTGGGACAGTAGCCTGTTTCCATTTCTTCTTTTTGTTACTTATTTTAATAAATACTCTTTAAAATGGTCTATATTTTAGCTCTGTGCTCACGCGCACCTAGCATAACAGCTTCTGACAGATTTTTGACTAGATAATACTACTGGCAATAATAATTATAATATTTGCTGCAGTTCCCTGCTTATGTCCTGACCTGAGGGTGACTGCACAAGAATAAAGATGTTCAACAAAACACTTTCCTGCTTAGTGATAGCCACCTTTCCAAACAGAACTATGTTTCAACATATAGTACTTTTGAAATAATAAATTAAAAAATTAAAATGCATTAATCATCAGTGTTAAATGAACCATTGTGTGACAAAAATGTTGCTATTTGCTGAAAATACAACAAGTACTAGTAGTTTGCTCCAGAGGAAGCTATTATTTTTTTTTCTTTTATTTCTTTCTTTTCTCTCTTTCTTTTTTTCTTTTTTCCATTTTTTCTTTCTTTTTTCTTTTTTCTTTTTTCTTTTTTCTTTTTTCTTTTTTCCTAGTCAAGTAACTATATTAATGAGAAATTGCCAAAAATATTGAGTTAGTATGTAATCAATTTGATTCTGACTTAAAATATTATTTTTTCTACTCCAGTGTAATTTTTGACACAATTACAGTTTTAATGTTGCTATTAAAGAAGAAAATACATTCCTAGAGGATGGAAAATAGGATGACAATAAATATAAAACTCTTCCCTAAGATGTTCAGGTATATAGCATTGTTATATAAATTTTGTTTTGGTTGTAGTTTTGTTACACAACTCTGAGAGGTAACAGAGCATCAAGTTGTCTTTTATGTCTCCATGTTGTAAACAGGGCCAACAGGCTGAATGGTTTATCTTTATGTAGCCCACTTAAGGAACTGGCACCATTTGGTAAATTAAATTACTGTTGTAAAATCTGTATTCTTATGCTGTCCTTCAAAAGTGAGTAATCGGCTCTGTAATTTAATTTGAAGAAATGGAACTGTCATTAAGTAAGCACTGCTGTTCTTTAGAGAATGGCTTGTTATGTTCCTTTTAAACAAAATATCATACCTGCTTTTTTTTTCTATCCCATTAAGCTTTCTGTGACTTCAACTACTTCCACTTCCAAGCAGAGCCAAGTTCCTTCTCACTTTATCTTTATGCAACTGATATACTAGAGCTGCAGCTGTTGTCTTTATGCATCCTTTTTATAACTGAGCATCTACAGTCTCCTACTGCACAGTATCATTTAACCTCTCATGTTCTACTGTCAGAGAATTAAGAACATAGACACACTGAAATTGGTTTATGTATGTAAAAATCCAGGCATATTGTTTATTTTTTGAGCTTTTCCCACTGGTGAAACTTTCCTTACACATTTTCTTACTTCAGTGTCTTGAGTAACATAGGACACATCTAATTTTGTTCCTAACACTATCCCTCCCAATTAGTTGTCCTGAACAGAAAATTTTCAATGCTCTTTCAGTCTCTTTCTATTACTTAGTTCTTATGAAGTGTGATTGTCCCATCCCAGTCGGTGGGTTTGGAGGAGGTGATCTTTCAAAAGAGTCTGTGCAGTACTTGGAAGTCACAACAACGACTCAGGAAGGACA
The DNA here is from genome assembly GCF_001431845.1 of Calidris pugnax. NCBI lineage: Eukaryota > Metazoa > Chordata > Aves > Charadriiformes > Scolopacidae > Calidris > Calidris pugnax. Next base: position 5,163,410 of record NW_015090999.1, on the reverse strand, counting down.
GAAAATCTCAACATCCCGTTTCGCTTGGTGGGTCCTGGAGTACGAGTTGCAATAATGGTTCCTAATTGGTCCAAAGTACATTTTATTCAATGTTTGACTTAAAATACATATATGGCTAATTTTGGTGCAGCGAGTATTTAGAATAAAAAGCTTAACAACTAACAATTAAGTAAGACAAAGAAAGGAAATAGAACAGAGAAAGAAAGTAGGGAGAAAGAGAAAAGGAAGGTAGCACCACCCTTAGATCCAGCGATAAATCTCAGTGGTACTGGGCTGGTTCCTCCGACAGTGGGTGTACACCTAGACCTGGTCTCACATCCTTTTATTCTAGCCCAGGTGTTTAGGAATGTCCACTGAGCGGTTACACCAGGGAACCCTTGTGCATGGGCTGTGAGGTGTTCTGGAATATTCCGGGGGGGCGGGGAGGGGGGTCTCTTTGCCACATGTGTTGTAAGGCACTCTTGAAAGTTCTTGGGAGTCTCTGGTGGCTGCTATCCCCAATAATGTATCTGACTGCTGTTAGACTCCTTTTTTGAGCATGCTCAGCAAACCTTGATTGAATCCAGCTTCCACTGCTCCCAGTTAACTGCTTGGTTGTTTGAGACACAGGGTTTCAAATTACCAGTTTCTCACACTGATTAATACTAATTTCTAGAAAAAGTTATACATTTCGGACATATGACTCTGCAAGTGTGTGTTTTTCTTCGATAAACTACAGAATAAGTTACAAAATCTTGACGCTTAGACTCTTCTAGTTACCTCTGCAGATTTATGTGCTAAAACCTAAAATAATTAGAAACTGCAAGAAACTGAACTTTCTAAAACAAAGTTTATTTTCATTTTTCAAAAGCTTATAAGTAAGCTTATTTGTCTTGAGTGATGAGTCCAATGGTCACAATAGTTTTCCTGTATTGAATCATAACAAGCTTTTAAATTGTGTCTTTGTCCCTGTCATATGTAAAATTAGATAGATCTTTGCAAGCAAATTAAACTTTTTCTTTAAAATTGCTTCACTTAAATAATTGTACTTGAGGCAATACATCTGAATTTTAGCAAAATTGCTTCACTTAAATAATTCTGCTTCAGGCAATATATCTGAATTTTAGCCTTTTTCAATGAATGAAGTTTCACTTTGGCTTTATTCCTACCTATCTGAAAATCCTTTACAGCATGATAAAAGAAGGAAAGAAAAAAATCCAGGAAATTATGGACTAACTCTTCCAATTTGGTAGAATATTAGTAAAACAAGTTATTGAACCTTCTATCAATAATAAATTATATTAAAATAAATCTCAGAAGAAACAATATACAATCAAGCATATTTTCCTCTTTTAGGGAGAAAGTAAGCAACAAATGTCAGCAATAGTACTTATATAACTTGGGTTTGATATTTTTTCAACATTTTCTACATGAGAACTTCAGGAATAAAGTAGGGAAGCAGGCTTCAAGAAAACCTAAAATAGCTGAAAAAATGAATGTAAAAACAAACAAACAAGCAAGCAAACAAACAAACAACATAAAAAAATCCTAACAAAACCAGTAATGCAAGTCTAATTAAAATTCTTTATAAGTTTTTCAAGCTGGATACAAAGAAAGTTTCATTTGGACTTCGTTCTAGTCAGTGTTTTTTACAAACAGCTTTCCTGTTGTTAGAAAACTTTTATAAGTAATGACATTCTATGGGGAGCTGCAAGCATGGTAAAAATGGTCAAATTCACGTTATTAAAACTATATGTGAATTCCTGTACTAAGGCAAGGCATATAAAAAAAAAAAAAATTGTTCTGGCTAAGGTGCTGTATTTAAAAATAGAGGAGCTGGGCTTTTAATAGGTTAAAAATAGTATATGGCTTCACCACATGATACTACTGCAATAAATAAATAAATAAATAAGAGGTAAAATACTATTTGGACTATATTACCAATTATTTTGTATGAAAGTCAGAGGAGGAAATGTTTTATTTTACTGTACTATGTTCTGATATTTGTTCCAGAAAACATACTTCAAAAATACTATAGAAAACTTGGAAAGCATAATATAAAGAGCATATTTGACAAACAAAAAAAGACAAAATGAAATAAATGTATATATTATGCATGGAATAAAGAACTTTTCATTTAAAGAAGTAATATTTTAATTTATATATACCATTTTTCTTTTTTTTTCTTTTATTTTGAAGAGGACAAAATTTGTAGATGTTGCCTATGCTCACAAGGGATCAAAAAAATGGTTCTTAAGTAGTACAAAAGGGGCACTGAAACTTGTCCTTCAATGTATGTTTTCAAGGTCAGGTTACACACTGTCAAGAACTGTTTAGGTACACTGGATTTTGTTTAAGGAATCTTTTGAGACCTCTTGTTCTTAGAAAGGTGTATTTCTCTGTTTCTCCTTGACCTTATGACTGTACTGTTATAGCTCTTTATTGTGAGGCTTTATATCCTGTCTCACAATGAACTTCACATAATCCCAGTAAAAAGACTTAGTCTCTATAGATAGCGATAGACTTACAATCTTGAGACTTTGAATATTTGATCACTGGGGTGTATCTATTAAAAATTACTTGGAATGTAAGATTCGGTATGACTGAATAAAGAAATAGCTTTCTATATATATGCAGGAATGACTCATACAAACTGAGAAATCAAGGAAAGACTTACACAGATCTTATGCTTAGGTTTATTTTTAAGAGAAATGAAATCAGATGAATGATATGAGAATTGATAAAGGAATATTAATAGTGGAATTAATTAAGAATTAATTTAAATTATCTTTGTTTTCTTTATAAATATTGATCTTTAGTACAGAAAGTAACAGTTCAGAAGTTGGTTGGATTTCATTCAGTCTTGGTTAGACATAAATGAAAAAAGAGTGAGAGGGCAAACTGAACCAGAAGAAATTTGCTTCTGCAGCAAAATGTTACGTTACCGAAAGTTACCAAAAATAGACACTGTGTAGATACTGGAAATACTATTAAATAATTATCTTGTCTATAATACAGTTGTTGAACAATTTGCAATAATTAAGAAAATTAGTAATATGGGATGACGAGAAAATGTTGTACATTACTGATGTGAGAGATTGTAAAGGAGGAAAACCATCTAGCTTTCATAGAACACATTGCCATCATGATAAACAGAAACTAGCACTGTTTAGCTTTTGAGCTTTCTTTTTTTTTTTTTTTTTGGTAGATTTCTGTTGTGTATTTGGATGTGACGTAGTGTGATGGGGACAAATAACACCATGGATATGGATTCTTTTATGAAATAGGATGTTAAGTGGAAAGCAAAAATAATAAAAATGGAAGGAGATGGATGTCATAGTAGAAAAAAAAACATTTATTCATCAAATAGTTATTGAATCATGAAGAGGTGATGCTATTTTAGACATGTTTTGGTTTTTATTTTTCTAATGAGGACATTATACAAGGGCCATAAAAACCGATCATGGACTGTGTGTTGGAGTTTGATTCAATTTAAATTAAATGGAAGAAAAGTAGGTCTGTAACTAAAGCTTTGCATTCAAGAAAAAGTCAAAGTCTGACATACTAAGACACAGAACAGCTAAGCTAAGTCTTGAATATGCAGGCCTCAAATGTCTGCATGTCAAAGGACTTCAAACTGTGAAGTGTCTGTACCCAGAAGGCAATATCCAAAAGAAATTTTTTGGTATGTTCTTATCTGTAGATAGATGATGCAAGGTCAAGAATCACAACTAGTATGGGCTAGCATATGATCTTGAAGAATGTGATAAGAGAATATTTGGACAGATATAGGGTTATGCGTTTGGGGGCAGTATTCAAAATATTATTTTCTTAGCTTTCCAAAAATTGGGGTTAAGATATGAATTCAATCTGTAGCACCTTATGGAAGGAAGAAAGACCAAAAACTTTATTTTAAACTGAAAGAAATCTTTCTTTTTTAAACTGAAGAACAATGCAATAAAATATAACCTGCTTACAATTAAGTATAGGTACAATTAGAAAAATGTCACCATCAAGTTCCAGAATAGTGGTGGCAAAATCAAAGAAATAGAAAAAGAATCCTTAGCTGTGCATTAAGTAGATTTCCATAAATTTATAGAAAGGTTTATATAACTTAATGGAGTCTGAAAATGTTCTTGAAAACCAGTGCAAAAATCCTCTCATGGAGGAGGTGGAAAAACCCAAACCAGATAAAAAAATATGCAATTCTTTGCACAGATTGGTTTTAATATTTAGGTCATGACTCCCCTTAAAAATCAGATTAGCATAACTTCTGTATGAAGGCAGAAAATAAAAAAGGAGTTACCCATATAAAGACACAGAGGAGATTTTTTTTTCCCCTACAATTAGAAATCTCAGGTAACAGTGTTGCAAGCCAAAAGCCTCAGAACAGAAACATAGTTTTTAAACAGGGGATACTTTCAAGACAGAAGAAACTGTTATTTTTTTCACAGAGGAAGTATTTAGTGATAGTTTTAAATTATAGCATAGTATATAGAGAAAATTGGAGAAGAGAAAAGGCTAAAACTGATAGCATAGTTTTTACCAGCTACATTAAAGTAATATCTCTAGATTTTATCTGATTTATTACAACCCAGGAAGCAAAGAGAAGAAACGCAGCAGTGTGTAATAGAGTTTTGTAGGTCAATAACTGAAAGTGTGCCAGTGTTGTCATGGGTGCTTAAAAATCAGGAAGCCAGTGAAAGTATTCCAGTGAAACATCTTACATTTTCACCCCAGAACAGTGTTTGAGTCAAAGCCTTTGATACAGTCTCCCACAGTATCCTCCTGGAGAAACTGGCTGCCCATGGCTTGGATGGGAATACCCTCTGCTGGGTTAAAAACTGGCTGGAGGGACGGACCCAGAGAGTGGTGGTGAATGGAGCTAAATCCAGCTGGCGTCCAGTCACGAGTGGTGTCCCACAGGGCTCAGTACTGGGGGTCACAACAACCCCCTGCAGCGCTACAGGCTGGGGGCAGAGTGGCTGGAGAGCTGCCGGGCAGAAAAGGACCTGGGGGTGTTGGTCGACTGTCGGCTGAACATGAGCCAGCAGTGTGCCCAGGTGGCCAAGAAGGCCAACAGCATCCTGGCCTGTATCAGGAACAGCGTGGCGAGTAGGGCCCAAGAGGTGATTGTCCCCCTGTATTCGGCACTGGTGACGCCTCACCTTGAGTACTGTGTCCAGTTTTGGGCCCCCTACCATAAAAAAGACATTGAGGTACTAGAGCAGGTCCAGAGAAGGGCGACAAAGATGGTGAGGGGTCTGGAGAATAAGTCTTATGAGGAGAGGCTGAGGGAGCTGGGGTTATTCAGCCTGGAGAAGAGGAGGCTGAGGAGAGACTTTATTGCTTTCTATAGCAATAGAACCTGAAAGGAGGTTGTAGAGAGGTGGGGATCAGTCTCTTCTCTCAAGTCACAGGCAACAAGATGAGAGGAAATGGCCTCAAATTATGCCAGGGGCGGTTCAGGCTGGATATTAGGAAAAATTTTTTCACTGAAAGGGTTATCAGACATTGGAATGGGCTGCCCAGGGAGGTGGTTGAGGCACCATCCCTGGAGGTGTTCAAAAGACAGGTTGATGAAGTGCTGGGAGGTATGGTTTATAGAATCATAGAATCATAGAATCATAGTGATGTAGTTTAGTGATGGTGATGCTTCTTGTTTGTTGTGCGGGTGTCTATTTTTGTCAGTTAAGTTGACGGTTGGACAAGATGATCTTTAAGGTCCCTTCCAACCTAGAGAATTCTGTGATTCTGTGAAACTCACCTGCTATTAAATCTCTACTTTTATTATAAAATAGGCAAGAGTATATAGTTAAATTATATGCCTAAATTTTACTTGCAAAAATTGAAACGGATAAAATGGTTAAAAACTTGGAGTGATATTGGTCTCTCCTGAATTGCAACTAAAATGAAAACACCATATTTAAAACATGAACATTTTCTATCTCCATGGAAATTTGCAAATTGTTCTAACATTTACCTCCAATCAATTTTATTATCTGCACCCACAGACTGAAATCAGGAGAGATAATCTATAAACAAACATTACTTCTATTTCCCTGAAGTACATCTTTAAACAAACTACAATAACAATATCCCTAACCTTTTTAAAATATCTTTACATTCACTTTTTATATCTGACACACTGACACACTGAAGATAAGAGTTTTCTAGTTTTTAGACAGAATATAAAATATTTTACCTATGTGGAAAAAGCATAAGGAATAGCCAGTGATCAAAGGTCTCTAACACTAATTTTCTTTGGAAAGAAATCAGGAATCACAGAATAGAAACAACATACAGAAAAACAACTTCTAATACCTAGAAAACACTTTCAAGGCTACAGAGATTACTATCTTGCAAGAACTTCCAGGTAAAAAAATGCAGTACTGAACTTGAATCGTTTTGCAGAAAGATTAAAAAGACAGTTATCTAAAAAAAATTTTGCTGATGATAGGTAGTATATGAAATGGAAAGTTACGTGAAAATACCTATTAGTTATCGTCACATTAACTTGGAGATTTCATCTGAGTATCTTCCAAACTTAGGTTCATATTATCATATGCAAATGGTGGTAGCTTATGCAAGTTCAAACCAATTGCATCGTTATACTTTTAAAACCATTTCCAAATATTGCTCGTGCAGTTTCTTTTATGACTTGAAAATAACAGAGAAAATTCAAGTACAAGTTCATTATTCATACATTCTTGTGCATGAATATTTATTTTTATGCTTTCATGCTTTGAGGCATTTTAATTGTGGTGAAGAATATGTTTTCCAAAACATCTTTAATTGTTTTCTCAATAGAAAGAGGAGTTAATTTATCCTTCATTTGGCAATACATATGGATTTTAGATTAGCAAGAAGTATTACTTTAAGTGTGAGTGAAGCTTTAATAATGGTAGTATTTTATGTGCATTTTTGGGTGTTGTGGTTTTTTTTTTAATTTGTTGTTGTAAACAGTTGGTCTGTGAAAACAATCATGGATAATACTATGTTATGTTTTGTATATATGCACTCCAGTGTAAGTAGTCAGCAATATCCAGAGAGCAATTCAGCCCCAAATTAAGACATTCAGCTTGTCTACAGTATCTTCCTATTAGTTAGATGTCTTCATACACATTATACTTGGTCTAAGCACTGCATTTCAGTGGAATCGAGAGAGCTATTCAGATCATTCTAATATGGATGTGCACATTTGGCAAGCTGAACATTTGTTTTTCAGGCAAAGGACATAGAACGTCCTTAAGAATGTATGAGCAATTTTTACAGTTGTGAAATTAAATCTACTAATGCAATGGAATAATAATAATTGTCATAATTATTAATATTAGTAATAAAGGAAGAGAAAAGGAAACAGAAAGGGGAAAGGGAAGCAAAGAAAAGGAAAAGAAGACAGGAGGTTGGGTAGTTGAGTCACTATTTAGATACTAGGAACAATCTATACAACTGAGTCCTAAAATACGACAAAGACTTTTATTTTTTAATACAGTGCTATCCATAAGTATTCAGGTTTATACCTAATTGTGCATGCAGCTTACAAGGTACTCTGACTGTCTAATGTAGGATTTCCAAGCAAGTCCTCTCTGTGTGGCTTTGGAAAATAAATCATGTGAAAAAGTTACAGTTCTTTTTTTTTTTTTCTCAGGCCATATTATACAGATTTTTCAAATCTCCATGACATATGTTAATGTAGATTATTCTGACTGACTAAAGTTCTACATCAATAAACTCTCATTCAGTAAGGAAACCATATGGCTTGTTGTTGCCAGTTGGTTGTACACTTAATAATAATTATGCTTTCACAAAAGGATTTTAATGTACATAAAAATTATTTTCCTCTGTTGTTTAAGTTGCTAACACCTCTGCACAATTAAGCTATCACATTAATACTTACTGAACAACCCATTTTGTGGCATTTGAGGGTTACAGCTAATATTTAGAATTCATTTCATGATTGCTTTTTAGAGAATGTGATCAGTTTGCTTATTAAGCATATAGAATCATATACTATCAACTGAATTGTCTTCAATTTGGAATTTAGAGCAAATGTGATGCTTTGGGTTTCACTGATGTTCACACTGTGGGAGGACTTTGTGGTTCTAACTTTTCTTCAAGGGCATAGAGCTGAATAAAAAAAATTAGCAATGTAAATTTCTCATAATTTCTCTGTACTTCTGAGTACATGCTAGCTGTTGGCATTAAACAAATAAACTATTATGATAGCTGAGATCAGGGAACTTCAGAAACACAATGTATATCATGATCCATGGTAAATTACAGTCTACCACATACATGTTTTACTTGAGATCATGTTTCACATGTGATTCTTCATGACTTTATTGCACCATGAGGTAATAACGCATTTAGAAGGTTACAGGGTATGCACACTTAAAGAAGAACAAAAAGTTCCATTCTAATCTGAGAGCTGGTCGCTGCATATGGTATCAGCTACACTGAAAGCCAGAGATGCTTTTTAACTTTTTATATGGTATTTTCAAAATTAGGGATATCACTAAACTAGTTGGAAATGCTACCTAAGCATGAATTTTCCTTTTATTGTATCCTGTCATGATGTTAATTTTCTTTGTCTAATACGTATTTAATTATGTATTATGTATTCTCTTGTACCTTCTCTTTTTGGTCAGACAATCCAAATGAACGTTATACACATACAAAGACAAACTTGGATATCTGGAAATTACCGACCATGTTTTTGGTTTAAAAGCAACTTACTGCTCTGTGACCTGAGATCTTTACTCTAAGACCAAGATTTTTGTTCTGCTTCAGCTACTCCTTACTCTTTGTCTCTTTGACTGTGGATCTCTGACTACACTGGTCAGCTTACAAATTCAGAATACACTTGCAACCTTGCAGTTTGCTTCAAAGTTGGGTCATATTCTCACCACAATTCCTGGGAATCTCTTTGTCTAAGAAAGCATTCTTTATTTCACCAAAATAATCTTTTCTCTGCAAATATTAAACCTGATTTGAATTTGACTAGTGTTTCCATTTCTCTTTAATTATGTTAAAGATGAACTATTAATTCTTTTTTTTTTCTCTTGGTGTTCTAGGGCTACTTTCCTAAACTTCACATTTAAATGAGGAAGATTACATATTAAAGGCCAAAAATATCTAATGAACAAAGACATAAACCAAACTAAAATATGTCTTTTCATTAAAAGGTCTTTTCTTTGTGCTGTGAAGTTTTCCTTTTGAAACTCTCTTGCTATGTTTTTCATCATCTCAACAGTTCAGTTAAGTTACTTGACAGAAAGTGTCAAGGATCGTTCTTTTACATAGGACTAATTTTTCTCTCTGTCCCCACCTACAGAGCAGGAGGAACTGTTCATAATGTATCTTGAGAATGATTCTTATATTGCCTAGGGAATTGCTAGCCATCGTGGACTGAAGCTGTGCAAGTGAGCAAGGTAACGAACAAATTTAATATATGGCAGCCTGTCAATGCTCAAGTCCACATCTTGATCATGTGTAGTTTGCTAACATAGGTACAGCTACAAAAAACGACTGCTTACATCATCTGTGTCCTGATTTGTTCTAATAATGTTCAGATGTACTCAATTTATGGCTCATAACCTAAATGTTGCCTATGTAGCTACTGATGTTCAATTTTAGACAGTGCCCTCTATTCAAGGGCAATTTGGGATCAAACAGTAGTAAAGAAATATTTCCTTGTCAGTAGTAATACCTTTATTTCAGTCACTACCCTTCTCAAAGTTCACTTGGCTGTGTCAGAACATGCAGGATGACTGATATGTATCCAGGATAGCCAATATGTCCAGTAAATGGGAAACTTACTCTGATGACTAGAATATCTCCCTTTCCTATGCCCAGTAATCCTCCAGTTAGCATTATAAGCAGCATTGTCCTGAGTATAATAGGACCGTTATATGATCAGAAAGGGATCAGGATATAGGAACTTTTTCTAATGTTGTGATAAGATTATTTATATGCCTCAAAAAAAAAAAAGAAAAAAAAAAAAAGAGAGAAGTCTTGTTATTAGTAAGGAATCAATAATAAAAATGCATAAAGTTCTGGAATGCCAAGTTTCAAAGTGGTTCATACAATCCTTCTTGGAGCTATCTTTTACACTTCTTCTAAAAGTTATCTCTGAATTATCTTCTGGTTTTCCCATTGACTATTCCTGCAGTGATACCATCCAAAAGACCCTAGAGGGAAATCTTTCCTAGCTTGGAAAGCAGCTCTGACTCCAAGATCCAGCATTATATTGACTACAATGAAATGCCATAGTTGTTCCAGATTAAGCCACCAATAACCATTTTAGATTTAGTTTAGATCTTTAAATTTCCCCAAGCCAGAAAAAAGAAATAGCACTCGGTCTGAGGTAAACCAGAACCAGCTCTCTGTTCAGTAATTTCACTTTTTAGCTAAGCCTCTTCTAGCTCTCTGAAATTAATGGCATATTGTGCAGAAAACTCTTTGTTCTCAGGCTGATGAGACCTATGTTTATAGTTAATGCCAAGGAATAGTATGCAAAAGTGTTCTTGCTTGTACTTATTACTATAAAAACCAAGGTCAGCTACTTTTGTTATTTGCCCCATTGAGGGTTGGAAAAGAAAAAGGGTAGAAAGATCGCATCTGCAGGGAAGAATGGACAGGACAGGTGATCTAAAACTGACCAACAGGATATTCCATCCCATCTGTCCCATGCTCAGCATAAAAGCTGAGGGATCAAAGGGATCAGTCTTCTTTCTTCAATGGCTGGCATCTGAGGAGGACTCTGTTAGTCTGCTGTTTGTCCTGATCCATTTGTTCCTGAATTTAGAGCTGGAATCTAGTTCCATCCATCACTGAGTCCAGTCTGGGACTTTCCCAGTGCCTGTTGGTGACATGATCATCATCCTGGGAGCTTGATACGGTTTTGTATATATTGTATCTATTTCATTATGTCTTTTTTACTATTTTATTAATATTTTCAATATAGCAGTTTAGTTCCTTCTAAACTCATAAATCTCTCTATGTCTCCTCCTCCTTCCTTTGGAGCAAGAGCATCTGTCATTCTCATTGGCCAATCTGACCCAAAACATGACAACCAATAAAAACAAAGACAACAGATGAAAAAAAGATAGAGAAACCAACTTTTCAGACATATTATACATACATTCTTCCTCTTTGTTTTACATGACATATTCTTGATCTGTTGAAGTTACGTAGTCATGATTATACATTTTAAAAGAAGCTTTATATTTTATATTAAATGCAGTGGGGAGTTTTAACAAAAATTAAACTATTGTATATAACCAAGTATTTTCTTTTTTTGCTTTATAAAATCAAATATTATTATTAACAGAGTGTGTTGTTGAAGGAAAAGAATAAACATAGTCTGTATTAAAGAAGAAAAGGGAAATGTAGTGTTTTGATTGATAGTTTTTTTCTTATAAAAGGCCTAGAGAAAGAACAAAAAAATGTGATTTAATCTGGGAACAATCTTGATTGTTTATGTGTGTGGCTTCGGGCTTTGTTAAAGGAAACAAAGTAAGAAGCAATTCTAAAAATATTATGGTAAAAATTGTTCACTTATCAAAAGTATTAACAAAGAGAAATGAAAATGCTTAAAACCAGAGCTGTCAGTGGTATGTCTTAAGTGAACTCTATAGCTTGATAACCAACAGAATCATGATCCCAAGCTCATGCCTCACGGCATGCCTCATGGGATGCCTCTACTGAGAACTTTTAATGACTCACTTTGGGCAGTCTCTTTTCATTTGCATCAGAAGTTTCCAAATTCTCTTGAAATATTCCCTTGTTGCTTTTCCACCCTCCCTTCTTTGCTACATTTGATTTAAATGAACACATAGACCTACATCATCATCTAATACAGTTCTGAATCCCCTGAAGGAAATACCATTTCTAATCTTTAAGATTAGTGTCAAGTTTGCAACTTCTAAAGCAATTCCATGCCAATTTATTATGTACATTTTCCTGAGCAAACTCTAGTTTTAAAATATATAAATAATTGTTTGGCTTGTCGAAACTATACTTAAGTGCACTTGATTGTTGCTGTATTCTAATGTAACTTTTTTTCCTCCGTTAATTTTTCCCATTAATACAATCAAAAGAACTTCCTTTATTAAACTGAATATGGGAAAAAGACACTGAAATTACTTAAAGAGTGATGTCATGTTAAACTTCCATGGAGGGGAGCACAGAAGCAACCTCTGAGGAGTGACCCTAGTTGTGGATCTACAGCATCATGTCTTTCTTCTACAATGGATGTTGAATTATTTCCTGCAAATTGTTACAGCTTCAACAGCGTAGAACAGCCTGTAATTTTACTCAAGAAAACAACTCGCTTTTGCTTATTGGATTTGTGTGACTAGGGAATTCCCCTAGGGAATTTTCTGACATCCTTGGTTGGTTTCATACAAGAAAGATAGTGATGGCTGTTCTACTTCATAAATAAGAAACTTAGGATCTTCTTAACCCTTGAAAAAGAGTATGGTGCTGAGGTTCCAGGGATAGTAGAAACAGTATTCTCACACGGGGCAAAAAGGGAAATACCAATTTTGCAGTAGTTTTTAAGGAGTAATATATATAATAGTCTTACTAGGAAACTTAAATTCATATAACAAAAATTTTTGCATTCATAATGAACAAGGTTTGGTATGAGAAGTATAGGGGAAAAAAACCAAAACCAAGCAGCAATAAAAACCTCCAAACAAGCTAGCAAACCAATAGAGCCTTAAAGATAAGGCTTTTTCTGTATCTCATTCAAGTCAGTATGGAGCTGCATGAGAAAACGCTGCAGAGTATTGAATTAGAAAAACCAGGAAGGCTATAAGAAAGACTGCACTGGAAATAAATGCCACTCTTTAAATCATCTGGGTGAGAAAAACAGGAATCTATACTTTTTGACTGAGGTATAGAGAAATGTAAGAAATCAAAAACAGCAAGGTAGAGCAAAGGTTTGACTTAAAAACCAAAAGATGGAGCTGACCTAGGTTCTGAGAGAAGTTATCTTCGTGGACGTGATTCAATTGGGGAGTTAGCAGTGCTCCAGAGAGTGAAGGAAGTTCTTTTGATTGTATTAATGGGAAAAAAAAAAACAACTTCAAGCAGCCAAAAAGTATTCTGAGTCTTTCTCTTCCTTTATAGCATAGTGTTTTTTAGAAAGGAAAGAAAGAAAAAAGGGAAGAAGTGCATGGAATTCAAACTCCAATATAAATTGGACTCCATCAGAGTCCAACTCTAACCATTCTATGATTCTATGATTCTACAAAAATATAACCCTTAAGTTAGAGACCAACCTGGATAAACTGGAATTTCTTCATTATTTATAATCTCAAAAAGAAAATACACAGAATCTGTAACTCTTGCATTTTGAAAACATGAATGGACAAAGTAAAGAGGCCAAGGTACAAATGAGCCAGTATTGGTTCTTGAGATGGAAAATTTGATCCTTGACAGAAACCATTTTAGCAGTTAGCAAAAAGTACGTTTTATTGTTCAGTTCCCTTCTGCAGTCAGATTTCTTTTAAAAAATATATATTTAAAGGAGATGTGCTTCAGTATAAACATTTGCTATGTGGGAAACAGGAATATTTTTTCTCTTATCTTACTTGTTTGGATTAATATTAAACAACATGGTCTTATTTGTATACACTATATACACACATTTCATCCATTCATATGAAACAGTATGATCTCGTTTATATATGCTATATGTAAACAATTGTAGACTATAACCAAACTCCGTAATTTATTTTTTTTAAACCAAATAGTAAAGATAAAAGGCCTTGAGCACGACACTCTAGGAGAAAATCTCTTATTAGAGTTGAGGTAATCTATGTTGCAGTCCGTTTACGGAAATACACAAAAGTCATTTTACTTCATTGTTATGAACACATAATAAACAGATTTTTGCAAAAAAACCTTAGGCAAAGATCCTATCCTAGTGTCAGGAGACTACTGTCTCATATTGTTTTTTACCCACAGACTAAGCTGTCCCCTGAAGCATAACAAAGAATTTCTTGTTTGTGGTTTAATTCACACTTTTAAATACAACCCTGTCTTTTTCTTTACTGTAGAAAGGAGCTTCAGTTGTGAATCAGCCTCTCCTGAACCTAGATAAGTTACTTTATATCTCAGTTTATATAGGGAAATTAAGTAAAATGACTTTATGTAAAATCCAGCAGTTTTGGTCTGCAACTTAAATTCATATTGACTTTAAGCATATTTTCCCCAGCAGATATCAAATAGATATCAAGGAAACAGACAAACAAACAAACAAAAACCCACATCAAAAACCGAAAAACAAAATTACCTTGAAATCTCTGGCTTTATGTCATGATGATTTTTTTAATGGAATTATGAGAAAAAAGAGAGATCTAGCATTTCAGTTGTATGTATCAAAATGGACAATTTGCTGAGTAGTATGTATAGACTATAATTCTGTATTGTTCTGTGTGTACTGTGTAAACACATTCACTTTTTATTTCTTTACCTCAGAACTCTCTAGTCGTGTTGTGCTACACAAAATTGGCATATATTTTTGTATTTCTTGCAAAACAAAATGCTAAACAAATAGAATTTTATGTAAGATATTGAACTCTAATTGAATAAATATTCAGAGAAACTGAAAACAATGAGTGATAATTAAGGAAGAAACTGACATTGTTTGTATTTATTGCAGATAAACTGTATCACAAATCATGTGAATATCACAAACAGCACTTCTAATGAATGGCCCTGGCATTTTCATTTTTCTCAATCTAAACATCTGTGTTAATTGATGGCAAGTATGCCTCACATGATGTGTTCTTTGCATAAATTACTAAGAGTTTCTCACTCTTCCTCCTGGGATGTCTTTCTAGCTCAGTTTGCTGTAGACTGCTCATATAGGAAGTGTTAAGGATATTATTTTTTTTCCCCTTGGAAAGCACAGGTAAAATATAAAAAATCCTAGTAACTGGTGTGGACATAAACTTCATTTTGTGCACCTAAAATTATAAGTTTCCATATGAAGATGCTTATAATTTAAAACCTGTAGACTCTTTACTTATCTTCCAAAATTCAATCAGCTAAAATTGAGTAAGTAATCTGGTCTTCTGCAAGAATATCAGTCATTATTTAGTTCTTGGTTTTGATTTGTATTTTTGTTGTTTTTTGATTGATTGTTTGTTTGTTTTACTGTACCTTAGAAGCTTGCTTAAAGGAGTAAACAGGTTTCCAAGCAGGGTAGATCTTAGAAGTAGGATTTGTCTAATAAATGTAATGAACCTGTGAAATCCAAATTGTAAATCAACTCACTTGAGGAAATAAAAACAAATAAAAATAGAAATACTTATAGCAACAAAAAGTAGTTAAAGTACATTATGTTCTCCAATGAAATACTGTTCTAATCAGTTGTCTTGACAACATGTTAAACACTAGGAAGTAGGAGCTATGATGTTATGAAGGACAAAGAAGAGAAGCAGTCAAGAGGACAACAGAATGCTTCTCTATTGCTATTGCTACTTACTTTTCTGTGGAGTATAACCCAAAAGCAGTTATCAAGGTGCTCTCCAGGGGAAATCACAGTCATCAGTTACATCTCCAGGAGAGTCTAGTGAAAGGCCCCGCTTCATTACCATTTCCCATACTGCAGCTGCCTGAAATCTAAGCCAACTGTTTTAAATAATGTAGATTGAAACTTTTGAAAACTGCTTAGATCTCCATTATCAAGATTAAATTAAGCTACTTCAAACACTGCAGATGAATTATGCATAAAAGAAATTGTATTCACCACAGTATTTTACTGAATTAAAGCCATATTATAAAAACTAGAAATAAATAGTACAACAAAAATTTGTTTAAAATGTTGCTTTCATCTGCATCAACCAGTGCCAGTTTTAGCAATGGCTGTTAAAATAGAATTTTGTTTAATTAAGGATGTCAAGACTTTGAAAATTGGGATCACTCTTCTTCATAATAAAATGAAATATTTCTGAAGAATAAGGGAAATAAGTAAGAAAATGTGAAAGGGAAAACCACTGTCTAAATAAGTTATAATATAGGTATTCTGATTCTAGTTATGATTTTGCCTGGAAACTTAATCTTAGGTCCTCTATAAAATTAGAGAATATTCTAAATCATTATTATACATGGTTACTATCTCCTTTAAAGCTGTTGTGTCTGGTATAAGTAAGAAGCAGTTACCGCACACATCATTAGGTCAAAGACGCTATTAGATGCCAGTAGGAGGGAGGTGGTCTGGGAGCACTTCCGGAGTTGAGAAAGAATTTCCAGTCATATCTCAACTTCATCCCCAACTGCTCATTTTCTGTGAGAAAACAAACAAAACATAGCTGATGCATGATCTGGGTTCCCTTTGGTTCAGATTTTAGACAATATAGTCCAAGGCACTGCGAAGAGCTTCTCTGTCTCATTGTTTATCTGTAGATGGACACAATGATGCTATAGCTTAGCAGTCACATCAGTCTCTTAGGATAGACTTAGATTCCCAAAGATGAGTCCCATTTGTTTGGCCAAACATGAGTCACATTTATTCTAGGCATATTGTTGTGGTAACATCAAGAAAACAAATGGAAACATAAATCAAAAAGTGAGAACACTTTCCTCACTGTAAAACTTCATACAACTTATGTAAGGTTCAGAATTCTGAATGCAATGATTTCAACCTACGAATAAAAGTCTTACTACAAGATTTGAAAACATGTATTAAAATTACAGTAAAGGGAGGACAATCATACAATATCATAATGTAAAATATTAGTCTGATACATTTTTCACACTGTTTTTCATTTCTTTCTGTATTTCCATGGGTTTGTGTGTCTATATGAAGAGACTAGTGAGAATTTCAATTATCTGGTGGATATTTTTTTTTTCTTGTAAGGAAATGAAGGTAATCATTAAAACCTTTTGATTATTTTCGATATAATATTCTTATAATTGACAAAGAAGTAATCTTATTTTAATGAGGTGTGGGAGAACTACCTGCTTATGAATAAATGTGAGATCCATAGCAAGATTTTGTCTCCTTAGTACTGAACTTCAAGCATCTTGGTTTGAAACTGTCTAACACTAGATATTAAGTTTTTTTAACCAAAAAAAAAAAAAAAAAAAAAAAAAATTAAGAAAAAAAAATTCAACAGAAGAGTTTCCAGACAACTTGCATCTTACTTTTCACTTTCCATACTTACTGAAGGACGTAAGGAAGAGCACACAGGAGAAAAAACAGAAAAATCTAGGGTCATATGTAACCACAAAATGGTTGATATTCTGCCTCCTGCTGATCAGTAAAAGAAACAGTACAAATAACTGATATGCTTAATTTTTATTTTAGCCTTGGGAGACAA